>NC_053492.1:325908719-326203719 GCF_905171775.1 Rana temporaria
GTTTTCTAGCCCATGTTCCCCAACGCGATGCTTCCACCTTGGCCAGGAAGGCATCTAGGATTGCCGACATTGCGTCCGATACATTGGGTGCAGGGGCATCAATGGCCAGCTCAGGTGTCTCAAGAGAAAAAAAAAAGTGTCTGCTTCTGACGCCATGCTGTCCACACACCTGACACAGGGACTCCCCTCCTGGCTGCAGCAGAGACAAGGGGTTCCCCCCCAGAGTACTCACCACCCAGGAACCATGTAGATGGTTTAGCCAGCAGAGCTGCTTCCCGCAGAGTGTGTCCGTTGATCTGTGCTCTGGGATCGAAGGCTGTTTGCGGGGCTGCTATTTTTGTTAATCTTTCAGACTGATCAATCAGCAGTGTGTATCTGTTCATCTGCCGTTTTAAGATGGTCCGATTCATGGTAAAATGGCTGCTGATCTGACACTAGAGGCCAACAGGGCAGAAAACCACAGTGCAGCAGAGTAATGCAGCAGTCAGTACACATGAGCAGAAATCACCAGGAGAATGGCCGCCGAGCGTCGCTAGAGGCCAATACAGATGTGGCTACAAGGACATGGTCGCCAGTGCAAGTAAAGAAATACAGCATGGACACACCAAATACAGCATGGAGCAAGACACACAGGTAAGCAGAATCTCTTATGCAGCGTTATACACTGATTTAGTGACTTATGGTTCCCCAAGGGAAGCTCCCCAGAGGAACCCCTGCCCAGCAGCTAGCTCAGAGAGTCTAAGGAGGAGAAGGGAAGGGAGGGGAGAAGGGGAATATAGAGCCCTTTACTCACCTCTCCAGGGATGCCCAGCTTTGTCTTGCTTAACCACTTGCCCACCGGGCCTATTCTGGCACTTCTCTCCTTCATGTGAAAAATCTCAATTTTTTTGCTAGAAAATTAATCAGAACCCCCAAACATTATATATTTTTTTTTTAGCAGACATCCTAGGGAATAAAATGGCAGTCATTGCAATACTTTTTGTCACACCGTATTTGCGCAGCGGTCTTACAAGCGCACTTTTTTGGGAAAAAAATCACTTTTTGAATTAAAAAAAATAAAGGCAACAATAATTTTGCCCAATTTTTTTATATATTGTGAAAGATAATGTTACGCCGAGTAAAATGATACCCAACATGACACGCTTAAAAAATTGCGCCCGCTCGTGGCATGGAGTCAAACTTTTACCTTTAAAAATCTCGATGGGTGACGTTTAAAAGATTCTACAGGTTGCATTTCTTGAGCTACAGAGTAGGTCTAGGGCTAGAATTATTGCTCTCGCTCTAACGATCGCGGCGATACCTCACTTGTGTGGTTTGAACACCGTTTTCATATGCGGGCGCTACTCGCGTATGCGTTCGCTTCTGCGCGTGAGCTCGTCGGGACGGGGCGTTTTTAATTTTTTTTTTGTTTGTTTTCTTATTTTTTTTTTTATAATTTTTTACACGGAAATAAAAAAATAAAAAAAAAAAAAAAAAATCACAAAGGAATGTAAACATCCATTGTAATAGAAAAAAGCATGACAGGTCCTCTTAAATATGAGATCTGGGGTCAAAAAGACCTCAGATCTCATATTTAGGCTTAAATGCAAAAAAAAAAAAAAAAAAGTCATTTTTTTTAAATGACAGAAAAAAAAATGTTGCTTTAAGAGGCTGGGCGGGACTGACGTTTTGACGTCACTTCCGCCCAGCAGAGCTATGGGGACGGGTGAAGGAGATTTTTCCTTCAGTCTTGTCCCCAGTCACCAGCCGACGGCTCCGGTAAGCGGCAGAGGGCGCGGGAGAGCGGCGGGCCCTCTCCTGCCACCGATAACGGCGATCTCGCGGCGAATCCGCCGCGGAGACCGCCGTTATCGTTTACAGGACCGTTAGCACTAAATATGCATACCTCGGTTGTGGCAGCAGCTGCTGCCGTTACCGAGATATACATCTTTAAAAACAGGACGTCTTTTAGACATGGGGCGGTGGGCAAGTGGTTAAGCAAGGTAGCAACTACTTACCCTTCCTGCGGGTTTATGCTGGAAGCATCCTGGACAGTGCATCTACCGCATGGTAACCGAGGTGACTGTCGGCCAGGCTGCGACTCGGCACTGTAGACCGGTCCTATGCAAGCCCTGGAGCGTATAGCTCATCGGCCACCTGTAGAGCGACAGACATGTCGTGGACGACCCAGGGCGTAGCTATGGTCGGCACACGCTCGATGGCCGAAACGGGGGGGGGGGACTACAAGGATCCGGTATCCAGCCTGTCACCCAGTTGGCAGTTGATCGAAGATCGCAGGAAAAACTAAATAAATAAAATTAAAAATCCCCCAAAAAAATTTACTAAAAGCCTCCAAACCTATGGGCCTGAAGGGAGCAATGTCTTCCTCCTTAACTAGCAGAAAAAAAATGAACTGCTTGGTGCAGGCTGAGGGGATTATAGCAGTAGACCGCACCTTGGCGGGGGCGGTTCAAGCTTTGAAGTTGTTAACACTTTCTGCCTAGTCACGAACACCACACCGAAAGGAAGGCTTTTCCCACATTGTCAAGATTAAGGCTGTGTCCATCCATGAACAAAAGAGAAATACAGTTTTCCGCGTGGGAAAGGAAGGACCCGCTTATGGCACGTTTTTCTCCCCTTGTTGACCGAAGGAGAAGTGCGCTCTTACCTCCAGTGACATCCTTAATAATGTCGTCCAGCAAAGGGAACCAAAAAGTCTCCCACCTTTGAAGGATAAATCTGCCAGAGTTTGTTTTGGATGTTTGGTCAGCGGACCAGCACTTCAGCCAAATCAGGCAGTGCAATACCACCCGCAAATACATGATACTCTGGAGATCAAGGGGGCTGCATCCAGAGTGGTGTCAGACATATACAAGGCCCTGTACCAACTGGTCGGCCAGACTTACACACTCAGGAGGGAGCTGATGCTCCTCCACAGTCTGGCAATACTTTGCCCATTCAGTAAGAGTTGAGATACCAGAGTCACAGCCAAAATAGGCCTCAACGCAGACCCCAGCATGGTAAACATGGAGCGGGTCACCGCCTCGGACCTTCCATCAGTGTGGTCCTTAAATGCAGGGTCCCCTCTACTGGAAGAGTGTAGAGGGTCGACCGATATGGGTTTTTCTCTGGCCGATGCCGATATTTGGGGAAATTGGGGGCGGCCGATATGTGTTGCCGATTTTTGCGGCCGATATTTTAGGCCGATTTTTTTGTTCATTTCCCTCATCTCAAAAAACCTAGGTGGGGAGGAGATAATTGTTTAGGGTGGAGAGGTGGGGGTGCAGCACTCAGTGCCACCAGTGCAGCCCATCAGTGCCACTTCATTAATGCCCACCAGTGCAGCCTATCAAGTGTCCATCAGTGCCACCTCATTGGGGTCGATCAGTGCCCACCAGTGCCCACCTCATCAGTGCCCACCAGTGCAGCCCATCCGTGCCACCTCATCAATGCCCACCAATGCACCAGTGCATCCATCATTGCCCACCAGTGCATTTCACCAGCGCATATCGCCAGTGCATCACATTAGTCCAACCTGACCATTATGAATGTTTTCACCAAACATAGGGAAATGGGTCTCCCCAGGAACCTTTAGCAATGTCTGCAATCCCAGCTTTGCAGATGACCTCTGACTTCCGCTCTCACTCGGCTCAAAATGGTTTCTCCTTTATACATATGGACTGTGCATTTGGACTCATCAGTTTTCCTTTTCAGTCTTTTTTCACATACAATTTTTTACTGTATTAGCGCTGCACTTTATTTTAATCTAGTTTTGTATCTGACTTGAAGGTGCTAGCACTGTAGTCTGTGTTCTATATTTCCAGTGCAGCATTAGCCTTTGGGCTATTATTTCTTGCACCTTGACACTAAACAAATCTTAGAACCTCCCTGGCCCTGACGTGCTGCCCCGCCTCTGCCTACAATCCCCAGAATGCAGAGCGGGCCTGTAACAGACAATCGTGGCGGCCGCTGCCGACATCCTCCACTCTGAAAAAAAACGTCCCCTGATGTGCTGCGCGCCCTGCCTCTGCCTACAAACCCCAGAATGCAGCGCGGGCCGGCAGTTACCGGCCCGCGCTGCATTCTGAAGTTTGTAGGCAGAGGCAGGGCGCGCAGCACGTCAGGGGACGTTTTTTTTCCAGAGTGGAGGATGTCGGCAGCGGCGGCCGCCGATTGGCTGTTACAGGTCCGCTGGTTGGCTGCCGCGCTGGGTGTACCAAGATGGCCACCGGCTCCGGAGCTAGGCCGAAGCCGCGGCCTTTCCTGATGCTGTGACCGCGGCGGCAATCCGCGGATTGCCGCCGCGGTCACAGAATCAGGAAAGGCCGCGACTTCGGCCTAGCTCCGGAGCCGTGGCACCGCTAGTGGCCATGTTAAATATCGGCCTAATTTTGGATAAAAATCAGCCGATGCCAATTTCTCCAAAACGGCCAAATATCGGCCGATATATCGGAGGATCTCTAGAAGAGTGGTGACCTTATTCAACCAAGCGACCGGGGGTCAACCATCGAGGAGAAGCCCACATTTTCAAGATGCTGCCCTCAAAAGGGATAACAGACCGCCAGTGCTGAGGGACTATAAAGGAATACTGTGGCTTTTCCCATTCCTTATCTATGAACTTATCAAAGAAAGATGCATTGGGAAAAACTTTTACAGAGCGGTCCAATTTGTGCAACCCAAAGGAGACTGACCCCTCTGCGGATGCCTCAGCTGCACCATTCATCTTAAAGTGGAGGTTCACCCAAAAAAATCAGTTTTTAACATTAGATTGGGCCTAATTACGGGAACAGAATCAGGTGTTTTGTTTAAAATCAATGCAGTACTTACCGTTTTAGAGATAGATGTTCTCTGTGGCTTCCGGGTATGGGCTGCGGGACTGGGCGTTCCTATTTGATTGACAGCCTTCCGACCGTCGCATACAGCGTGTCACCAGTTTTCTGAAAGTAGCCAAACGTCGGTGTGCAGGCGCCGTATAGAGCCGCACCGACGTTCGGCAACTTGTGACGCGCTGTATGCGACTGTTGGAAGGCTGTCAATCAAATAGGAACGCCCAGTCCCGAAGACCACACCCGGAAGCAGCGGAGAACATATATCTCTAAAACAGTAAGTACTGCATTGATTTTAAACAAAACACCTGATTCTGCTTCCCGTAATTAGGCCCAATCTAATGTTAAAAAAAAAAATAATTTGGGTGAACTCCTGCTTTAAGAGAGTTCCTCACAGCATTGATAAGTGCACTGACAAGTGCCCTGTCCTGCACTGACCCGGGCGAGGAGTCTTCCTCACAAGGAAGGTCCTAGTCCATAACCTTTGACAACCCAGAACCAGTGTCCTGTGCCGCAGCCAGGCCCGGGTCTGAGTCAGAGCATTCCCCAGGAGATGGTGACTCACCAACCCAGCAAGAGACTGCTCAGCGCCGCTGCCCGCCCTCTGTACACAGCGTGTGTGTGAGGAACAATCTGAGAATTGTGCTGCGCGCCGTTCAGGAAGCCAACACCAGAGGCGAAATACCCCCACCAAAATGGCTGACAAGTGTCTCAAAGAAAAAAAAGGGTGCGACCACAAGAACATGGCCGCTCGCAATATCAACCTGTGCCACAGCGCGGCCACGACAAAATGGCCACCAATGGGAAAATTCAATAGAAGCAGCAGGCAGACAGCAGGCGGAGAACCGCAATGTGGATAAGGCGGCCTAGGTAGGAACTTTCCCAAGGCAGGGCACCCCCCCCCAGAAAAAACGGGGTCTGACAACCCACAGTCCACCACTGGGAACCGGAGTCCACCCACAGGTCCGCCCCGGTTGCAGCGAGCCCTTTAGGAGCAGAAGGGGAAATGCGACAGAGCAGGGAAAGGGAGGATAGGAGAACCCCCTAATCCCAAGAATGCCCAGCTGTTCCAACCCGCCGAGGCAGGAGGAACTGTACTTACCTGTCCGTGCGAGGACTGGCTGGTGCATTCCTGACAGGCCTACAAACGAGTTGGAGTAGCTGTCGGCCCGGTCCACTGTGAGTGAGACAAAACAGCCCAGTCATATGTGGACCCTGGAGCAAAAAGCCCACCGGCTACCCCTGGTGCCATGGGGATATGTCGCGGCCGACCCAGCGCGTAGCTAAGGTCTGCTCACGCTCGCTGGCCAGACTGGGGAGACTACAATGATCTATATATCCAGCCTGTCACCCAGCTGGCAGTTGATAAAAGATTCTCAAAAATAAAAAATAAAATTTCTGCAGGGCACTGGGCCCAAAGGGAGCCACATCCTTCTCCTCTGCTAGGCAGAAAGAAAAAAACTGAGGCTGCATGCTACAGGGCGAAGGGTTATGTACGGAGGGACCGCCCCCTGGACGTAGCTGTTCAACTTTGTTAAAGTAACATGTATTTAAATATCTAACATTTTCTGCCTAGTCCTCTTCTATGAACAGGAACATAACCCATATGTCAAGACTTGTGAAGGCTGTGTCCGTCCATGGACGAAAATAAAAATTGTGTTATTTCAAAATTGTCGCTCCTTTGTTTATAGCGCAAAAAAATAAAAACCGCAGAGGTGATCAAATACCATACAAAAGCTATAATTGTAGGGGGGGGGGAGACAGATTTCATTTGGGTACAGTGTTGCATGACCATGCAATTGTCATTGAAAGTGTGACAGCGCTGAAAACAATTGGTCTGGGCAGGAAGGGGGTAAAAATGCCCTGTATTGAAGTGGTTAAAGGCACTTTGTTTCTAAATTCAAGTTCTCCTGTGCACCAATATAGCATTCATGTACTTTGATAAAATATCAATGTTTTCCATTAAATCTACAGTCGCTTACTTTTATTGTCCTAATCCATGTGTTTATTAGTAATATAGTCTTTGTGAGCAGACTCTGGCCCCTTTCACACGGGGCGGCTCAGTAATGACCTGCCCCGTGAACCTCCGCTTGCTCAGCAGGGATCGCTCCATTGATCCCCGCTGAGCCGGCGGATGACAGGGCGGTCTCTTAACACTGTGCAGGGACCGCCCTGTCTTTTTCTCTGCTCTCCCCTATGGAGGAGATCGGATGAACATGAACCGTCTGTCCGTGTTTACCCGAGCCGATAGACGGATGGAAAAGTAGGTTTTTCATCCGTCACACTTTGGCGGATCGGAGCGGGTCTGATATCAGCGGGCATGTCACCGCTGACATCCGTGGCTCCATAGAGGTGCACCACCCACCCAATCCAAGGTGCAAGTTTTTTAAATTAAAGCGGTGGTTCACCCTCATTACCAACATTTTAGCATTAAATTAGGCATAGTAGCACGAGCTACAGTATGCCTGTATTTATTTTTTTAGCCCCGTACTCACTGTGCAATCAATTAGATAAGATTCTGACTCCCCGCGGGAATGGGCGTTCCTATCCAGAGGGAGAATGATTGACGGCCGGCTATGGCACGGCACGCTCCCCGAAGATAGCCGGAGTAGGTCTCGGCTCTTCACGGCGCCTGCGCACAGACTATGCGCAGGCGCCGTGAAGCGCCAAGTCCTATTTCGGCTATTTCCGGAGAAGCGTAACGCACCATAGCCGGCCGTCAATCATGCTCCCTCTGGATAGGAACACCCATTCCCCGCGGGGAGTCGGAATCTTATCTATACGATTGCACAGTGAGTACGGGGCTAAAAAAATAAATACAGGCATACTGTAGCTCGCGCTACTATGCCTAATTTAATGCTAGAAAAAAACATATATATTAGGGTGAACCCCTCTTTAAATGCAATCAGTGATCACACTTCTTACTAAATACACAATATAGCATCAGCTTGCATAGTGTATGGTTATGTTTATGTACCTAAACTTACTAGTTGTGCTTTCAGTGCCATGAATGGCACAAAGGTAAACACACATTTTGTCATGTGAAAGAAATGAGGGGCAAATGCTGCAAAACACAACACAAAAAAATATGTCAAAACGTCCCATTAACCGTGGTTCTGAGTCAGAGTAATGCTGGCCATACACTATGCGAAAAAATTGTCCGAAATTTGGTCGTTCAGTTTGTTTGTTTTTGGGTACAAAATCGATAAGCGTTGGGACGTTTTTGAGCCGAAAAAAAATGAAGGACAAGTTTGGAAATTTTCTGCTCAACGAACGATAAATCGGAAGGTTAATGTCTTTTCCGTCCGAACTTTCTGCACTAGGTATATGTAAGAAAAAAAACCAAAAAAAAAAACATTTTTGAATGATTGAATGAATGATTTATCGGTCATTACATGATGGCAATATTGTTTGCTCTCACAGCCGAACATTTGTTTTTTGAAAGTTTGTTCGGACGATTTTTCGTAGAGTGTATGGCCAGCATTAGAACTTTCTCCCAACTCTTCCAAAGTTCCCTGCTCTTGAGGAGAGCACTTTGGGGCCTGTGAAAGTACAGATGGTGTAGCGATGGAGGTACTAGGTTGAGGTTCTAGCCCTGAGGTCGTGTACACACGACCGGTCCAAACCGATGAAAACGGACCGAAGTCCAGTTTCATCGGTCCAAACCGACCGTGTGTACGGCCCATCGGACTTTGGTCCTTCAGACCAAAGTTTTAGAACTTGCTTTAAAATCTAACCGATGGACGGCTGACCATCGGTCAAAACCATGGTTAGTACACAAAAGCATTGGTTCAAAACCCGCGCATGCTCAGAATCAAGTCGACGCATGCTTGGAAGCATTGAACTTCGTTTTTTTCAGCACGTCGTGTGTTTATGTCACCGCGTTCTGACCCGATCGTTTTTTGAACTGATGGTGTGTACGCACATCAGACCACCAGTCTGCTTCAGCGGTGAACCAATGAAAACGGTCCGTCGGACCATTCTCATCGGATGGATCGACCGTGTGTACGCGGCCTGAGGTGTCCGCTTTGTTAGCTTTGAAAGATGCATAGTTACAGCCATTTCTTTATTGTTTTCAATAAACTCTTGGAGTGCCCGCCTAATTTTTAACCACTTGCCGCCCATCATATAACAATATGAATTTGGCAAAGTGATTTAGCTATCCTGATGGGACATATGATGTGAGCAGGATAACAAGCCAGCGCGCAGCGATCGGAGGTGATGTGTGCAAGTCTGACACACCGCAACTTTGATCAAGGTATGGAGCCCTCTGATGGAGGCTTCTTACCATGCAATCAGCTGTGACCAATCACAGCTGATCCTTGTGTGAACCAGGATGTGCCGGTAAACTGCTTTCTTCTTACAGGCTGAACTTCCTTTTGTCTCTGTCCTTATTCTGCAAAAGAACGGCACCAAGAGGGAAAAAAATCCCATTTACTAAGAAACCTTTTTTTTTTTTTTTTGGGGGGGGGGGGGGGGGGGGGGGGGGGGTTTAAGTCTTCTTTTCAAGGCGTGGGCACCATTTATCTAAGCAAAGCCTGTGTCAAATGGATCCGATCGGTCAATCCCTTGATTCATTCATTCAATCCCTTAAATCATTTTGGAACCGTTTGTGGGAATAGAGACCTGGAGCCCAGCAAGCTCAAACAAATGCCATCCCACCTTGTAGACACCGGGGAAAAAAAACTGAAGCAACTTCCTATATGGGAGAGGTTATATAGGGGATCACTTCCTGTCTAAATACCTTGGTCTACCAGTGTCCATTCACTTGATGGTGGAGTAGAACCCATCAGATAATGAAAATAAGCCTGACTCCATGTCCCATGATGTATGAAAAAAAGATATGGAGCATGGGGCCTGGCAGTGAAAGGGTTAGAATTCTGCATGATTGCGTATGTATCATTCAACTATTTTCTGGCTAGCAACTGCGAGTTCCTATGCTATGTATAATAGAGCATAGGGGTTCTCGGGGGTGGGTATGAGATACGCAGAGTAGGGATGAGCTCCAGCGTGTTCGCACAGTCGACGTGCAGAGCCCGCCAGGAAGTCTGCCCGGCGCTGCGCTAACCACAGGCAGGGAGACATTTCCCGATCTCTGCAGCCGAGCATCGGGACAATGTCTCCCTGCCTGTGTTTAGTGCAGCGACATGCAGACTTCCTGGCGGGCTCTGAACGTGGACTGCGCAAACACGCCGGAGCTCATCCCTAGTGCAGAGTACATGTTCAGTGCATTGTCGGGTGATGTTGCCATACACTGTGCGGCTCCAGACTTGTGTTTCATACTCTATATGCGGCGTCGCAATCATTTACATAATATGAGAATGTTGTTTTTTTTTTCTTTTCGGCTGGTCATGCAGAAAAAAAAACTAAAAATGTATTCAATATTTTTGTTTGGAAATTGAACATTTTTATAAAAAATATTTAACAAATAAGCAACAGTTTAGTAAACGGACATCAGACATTTACCTTTACAGATGGAGACTGGTTGATCTTCCAGATTGTAATGTGATCCCCGTAGACTAACCAGGCCCATCCAAAGTCACAGACATTGAAACTTAAAAGTTGATCTAATTAAAAGAAAACAATCATTAAAAAATATTTTTAGTAAAATAAATCTAAAAATAAAATAATTACTAACCAACCAACTTACTACATACATACATACATACTGAATAGGGGAGCAAATACATGATTCGTGCAACGGATTGCCTCAATTGGTCTCTTCTCAATATTTATGATCAAGCCTAAGCTTTTCAAAATACTGCACTGTGCATATGCTCTGTTCTAGAGCCTGTAATGAAGTGATCTCCGAGTAGAAGGTTGTCCAGATACCCGAGCTCTAGGATCCCTCGGGCCCTTAAAAGACACTACTGGTGCTAGGACATTTGTGAACACCCAGTGAGCTGTAGACAGCCCAAAGAGTAGAGCCACAAACTGAAAATGATGTCCCTCTACTGCAAAACGTAGGAACCTCCGAAGAGGCTGAAAGATAGGTGCGTTTAGATAAGCTTCCTTAATATCGATGGAGGCTAGAAAGTCTCCCCTATGGAGTGAGGCTACTACTGAGCAGACAGACTCCAACCGAAAGGACTGTTATCAGTAGGTACTTGTTCAGGGATATTTTGGTCCAAAATGGGCCTTGTGTCCTTGTTTGGTTTCCTGAACAGGTTTGGTTTCAAACAGGTTTGAGTAAAACATTGTGTCCCTTTCAGATATCGGAACCTCTACAATAACTCCTTTATGCACTAGATGTAGTGCCTGAATACATTTCTTTTTGGAGGGAACGCTGGATCTTAACCACTTCCCGACCGCCTCATGTACATATATGTCGGCAGAATGGCACGGACAGGCACATCAACGTACCTGTACGTGCCTGCCTAGACGTGGGTCGGGTCGGGTCGGATCGGGACCCCCCCCCCCCCCCCCCCGGTACTTGCGGCGGTCGGGTTCCCTCGGGGAGCGATCCGGGACGACGGCGCGGCTATTCGTTTATAGCCGCTCTATCGCGATCGCTCCCCGGAGCTGAAGAACGGGGAGAGCCGTATGTAAACACGGCTTCCCCGTGCTTCACTGTGGCGGCGTATCGATCGAGTGATCCCTTATATAAGGGAGACTTGATCGATGACGTCAGTCCTACAGCCACACCCCCCTAAAGTTGTAAACACACACAAAGTGAACACTAACTCCTACAGTGCCACATGTGGTTAACTCCCAAACTGCAACTGTCATTTTCACAATAAACAATGCAATGTAAATGCATTTTTTGCTGTGAAAATGACAGTGATCCCTAAAATGTGTCAAAATTGTCCGAAGTGTCCGCCATAATGTCGCAGTCACGAAAAAAATCGCTGATCGCCGCCATTAGTAGTAAAAAAATAAATAAATAATAAAAAATGCAATAAAACTATCCCCTATTTTGTAAACGCTATAAATTTTGCGCAAACCAATCGATAAACGCTTATTGCGATTTTTTTTACCAAAAATAGGTAAACGAATACGTATCGCCCTAAACTGAGGAAAAAAAAACATTTTTAGATATGTTTTTGGGGGATATTTATTATAGCAAAAAGTAAAAAATATTGCATTTTTTTCAAAATTGTCGCTCTATTTTTGCTTATAGCGCAAAAAATAAAAACCGCAGAGGTGATCAAATACCACCAAAAGAAAGCTCTATTTGTGGGGAAAAAAGGACGCCAATTTTGTTTGGGAGCCACGTCGGACATCCGTGCAATTGTCTGTTAAAGCGACGCAGTGCCGAATTGTAAAAACCCCTTGGGTCATTTAGCTGCATATTGGTCCGGTCCTTAAGTGGTTAAAAACCTCTGAGGGGGAACCCCCCGCAACTCTAGCTTGTTAACCGCAATATACAATTGAGGTGACCCAGTCATCCTGAATTATTGTTCGCCAAATGTCCGCAAAGTGCAGCAGCCTTCCCACCCCACCCAATGGAGTGGGGGCATCCCCTCAAAAGGAGGGCTTGGTGCTGGGTTTAGAAGAATCTTGGACACAGGGCTTCTTCTGGCCCTGCGGCTTGCCCCTGACCCTAGCACCCTGTTGGCAGTGGAACCGCCTTGACACAGACATTGGAAGAAGCAGTCCCTGAGGTTTTAAACGAGGGACGTTTGGTGCTTTTCTTCACAGAAAGTAGAGAACTTATCCCTCCGGAGATCTTTTGGATATAGTTAAGCCATAAGTGTCTGTGCACATGTACAGACAAGGGAGCGAGATGAGCAACATGCTGTATTGAATCCTTTAAAGGTGTCAATAGCAAAACACCTCGCTCGAGAAATGTTGGTCTTACTTTTAGGCAGATCATTCTCCTGGTTAGGCCTATCAAGCCGTTTGACCTGATCCTTTACAGACTGACAGATACCAATTGCTGCAAAAGCTGGCTGTATAGCTGAACTGGCCAAAGAAAAGGAAGCCTTTAATAATGACTCCAATTTCTTGTCAACAGGGTCTTTCAAACCTGTGTGTTATCTACTGGACAAGTTAATTTTTTTTTATGAAAATGTTACCCATGAGATATGAAAATGAAACCTAAGGAGGAACAAAAATCCTGTCAGGACATCTTCAATCAGCATATACTACCTGTTCAAACAGGGGGTGTACAGGGAAAACCTGTGCAGCCTGAAGGCCTCAGGGATCCCAAAGAGGACCAGGGGGGCCGAGTCACCTCTGCAAGAGGCAACTTAAAGAAGAAGTAAACCCTGATGGGTTTTATTTCATTTGAGTTCCCTGCACAGTAAAAGCATAATGGGCTAGTATGCATCACATATTAGCCCATTACGTGCCACTAACCTGCAGAAGAAGCCTGCAATGTCAGCGCTACCTCTGCTGTGTAATTGCGTTCATCTTCCACCCCTCTTTCTTCCGGGGCCAAGAACTCCGGCCAGAGTTTCACGACTTCACTCTTGTGCATTTGTGCACGAGCCACCATACGGGGAAAAGGACTAAAGAAAAGGCACGGATTATGCCCTTTCTTCAGTGTGCACGCACCGATTATGTTGGCGCATATGTCCTAAACTGTAGAGGTTTAGGAGATATGTCCAGTACCTACAGGTAAGCCTTATTATAGGCTTATAAAAAATCAACCAACGCAAATAAACCCTAACAGAACAGCAACTGGAACACAGAGGGTCAAAATATCAAATCCCCAAATTAAACTGGCAAAAAAGCAGTGCAGTGCAAACATACAAATAGACAATACTAAACATGTACACTATAAAAGTAAATAATGAGAACAGTCCATGATCTTCGCTATAAGAAAATAGCAAACACCAATCAGTGTCCAAAGGTGACTGTGTGATAACCTCCACCACCGGTAATAGCACTGTGCCTAGGAACAGTCAGCATAAGATCCACGAGTATCAGTGTGTAGGACGCAGGTGACGTCACATGGTTCCATACGCGTTGCATCCCAGGGGGCAGGATGAAGTCCTGAGGCACAGTGCGTCGCTTGTAAGTGTTATTACTTTTATATGCAATAAATGTTCTTTTAAACAGAGAGCACTAAATGTCCTTGTTTTTCCTTCATGTACTCGACTTCCTGAACTGATGCGAGTCTGAGAGCGACCTGTGGGTATCCATCAATCCCAGCGTGCAGTATATCACACTTATCCTGGCTATTTATCCCAGTGAGGGAACCTGCTTGTATGACCTGACTGACTAGTTCATGGGTCCTTTTGCCGAGGTGAGCTGCCAACTATTACCGGTGGTGGACGTTATCACAGTCACCTTTGGACACTGATTGGTGTTTGCTATTTTCTTATAGTGAGGATCATGGACTGTTCTCATTTACATTTATAGTGTACATTTGTAGGCTTACCTGAAGAGAAAAGTGGTTGTACAGGGTATACAACCACTTTAAAGGCAGGACAAACTATTTCGGTCAGAGTCAGGATCAAAAGCCTCTGCGACCGAGAAGCAGACATCAACGGGACAGCTTGTCCAGATTGCTCGGAAGCAGACTCATCTGCCGGGCACTCTACTGAATCCTGAGCTTTTAGCTCCTACCCATTCTCAACCCATTCATGCTCCAGACTTGGAGGCTCAAGATGTGTCACGCTTCCTGCTACCCTGCAGGATGGAGGCAATCATTCCAGCAATCCTGTACCCTAACCTGGCTAGGGCCGAGGACAGTTCAGCCTTGGTGATAAAGGGTGAGGCAGCAGTGTTGACTGTAGGCACAATACCAGATAGCTGCAGCGGCTCAGATTGCCCGGAAGCCTCTGGTCTTTCAGGGGATATAACACTAGGGATATGACCAGGTTCATCAGGAACTACTGGCAACATCTGTATTTAGCCACGCTCCTCTTTTTTAAAGACCTTCACTAGCCATAAAAAGAGTACTTGGGTGTAGCATTAAAACACCTCAGAAGGGAGACCCTTTTAATAGGGCTCGCCAAGCCCCTATGCAACAATCCAGCTATTGACCTTTAGCCCCATGCAAGTGTCTGCTCAGTGCCTGCTGTTTCCCACAGCTGCCTTCTGAAAGCACTGCATGCTTGGCCTACACAGCTTAAATAAGCTGGATGTGCGCATGAACGTTTTGTATGCTTTGCTAAACACCCACAGCTAGCCCGAAACTCCCCTGTATGGTCACCACACACTGGTGTCCAGCCTCTAGCTAGCTTGACTGATTGCTACAATTACTGGGACACCCCACAATAATAAAAGGGTTTCACTTAAAGTCGGAGTTCACCCGAAAAAACTATTTTTAACATTAGATTGAGGCTCATTTTGTGAAGGGGAATTGGGTGTTTTTTTTTTAATCGAAGCAGTACTTACCGTTTTAGAGATAGATCTTCTCCGCCGCTTCCGGTATGGTCTTCGGGACTGGGCGTTCCTATTGATTGACAGGCTTCCGACGGTCGCATACATCGCGTCACGAGTAGCCGAAAGAAGCTGAACGTCGGTGCGGCTCTATACGGTGCCTGCGCACCGACGTTCGGCTACTTTCGGAAAATCGTGACGCGCTTTATGCGACCGTCGGAAGCCTGTCAATCAAATAGGAACGCCCAGTCCCACAGCCCATACCCAGAAACGGCGGAGAAGATCTCTCTCTAAAACGGTAAGTACTGCTTCGATTTAAAAAAAAATAGGAGTTACGCTTACCGGTAACGTCTTTTCCAGTAGTCTTTCAGGACAGCCCACATTGAGAGATAGACCCCCTTCTCTTCCTTTAGGAAACACTGCGCCAGCCCATAAATTTTTCACTTCCCCTGCCAGACCTCAGTTTTTACAAGAGCACCTCCGGTCAGCTGGAGAGACACAAGAACATGTTAATAACATACTATTACATATCAACGACATGTCCTGGTCTTAGAATGAGACTTCCTCTATCCGGGTGGGTAACCAGGGATGTCCTGAAAGACTACTGGAAAAGACGTTACCGGTAAGCGTAACTCTATTTTTCCCTTCCCGTCTTTCAGGATAGCCCACATTGAGAGGATAATGGAGAACTTACCAGCTAGGGTGGGACTACAGCTTGCAAAACCTTTTGCCCAAAGGCTTGCTCACCTGCCGACACCAGGTCCACTCTGTAGTGTTTAACGAAAGGTGGCGTAGCTGGACCATGTTACTGCTTTGCAGATCTGTTCTGGCGTTGCTCCAGCCTTTTCTGCCTGAGAAGCTGCCAACGCTCGAGTAGAGTGTGCCTTTATCCCTGTAGGGATCTCTTTACCAGCCAAAGTATAAGCTAACCCAATGGTTATTCTAAGCCATAGTGCGTCTAGACGCTCTGTACCCCTTCCTGGTTCCAGAAAATAAAACAAATAATGAGTCTGACAATCTAAATGGCTTTGTCAGCTCCAGGTAATGCAGGATACATCTCCAGACATCTAACGAACTGAAACAAAGTTCCTTCTCCTCTGAGGGGTTGGGACAAAAGGAAGGTAATACTATTTCCTGACTTCTATGGAACCTTGAAGTCACTTTAGGTAAAAAGGCTGGATCGGTCTTAAAAACGACCCGATCCGAAAAAATAACACAAAAAGGGGGTCTGATCTATAGGGCCTCTAACTCGCTGACCCTCCTAGCAGTGGTCACTGCAACCAAAATCACAGTTTTTAAGGTCAAATCCCTGAGAGAACATCTGTCTAAGGGCTCAAAGGGAATACCCGTCAGGGTTTGTAACACCAGACATAGGTCCCAACTGGGGAAAGGTGGACCCTGAGCTGGTCTCTGTCTGGATAGTGCCCTAAAAAACCTGACTACCCAAGGGTTGGTGGCCAGAGGTTTCTCCAAATAAGCACTAAGCGCCGAAACCTGCCCTTTGAGGGTGCTAACTGAAAGTCCCTTATCTGCTCCACACTGCAGAAACTCTAGGACAGCCGTGGGGCTCTGTATTGAACAGGGGCAATCTACACACCATTTGTTGAAACAAAGCCAAACTTTCTTGTAGATTTTGCGAGTCTCCATTTACCTGCTGTTAAGGAGGGTGGCAACTAATCCTTCGGAAAACCCCTAGGACTTCAGTAGGGCTTCCTCAGTAGCCACGCCGCTAGCCTCCACCTGTGTACCTGTGGGCAGAGGACTGGCCCCTCCGAAAGGAGATCCTCCCGTAGAGGTAGAAATACGGGCGGTTCTGCCGCTAGCTGTTTGAGGACTGAAAACCATGCCCTCTTGGGCCAGTATGGTGCTACAAGGATCAGAGAGGTGTGTTCTGACTGGAATTTCCTCAGAACTACGGGTATCAGTACTGGCGGCGGGAATGCATAGCATCTTCTGAATCGCCAGCTCTGAGAAAGAGCATCCACCCCCCGTGTTCCCTCTCCCCTGTTCAGAGAGAAAAAACAGGGGGTTCTTGCATTTTCTTTGGACGCGAAGAGGTCCACCTCCAGAGGTCCCCATCTCTCGTTCAGGAGACAGAAGACCCCCTGGTTGAGGGTCCACTCGCCCTCCTTCAGTTGCCTCCGACTGAGAAAATATGCAGTCACGTTTCTTTCCCCTCTCAGAAAGACTGCTGAAAGGGAAAGGGTGTGGATCTCGGCCCAGCCCAGAATGTCTGCTGCCAGGGCCGACAGAACTCTGCTTCTTGTGCTGCCCTGCTTGTTTAAATAAGCCACGGCCGATGAATTGTCCGACCTCACCTGAGTGTGGTGCCCCTGGAGTTCCTCCTGAAAAAAACGGAGGGCTAGGCCCACTGCCCTCAGCTCCTTCTAATTGGAAGATCTCTTCAAATCCCTGTGACCCCAGATACCCTGTGCTGGAAGGGATCCCTGGTGTGCCCCCCAGCCCTTGCCACTTGCATCTGTGGTTACCACCAGAGAAACCGGGATAAGCCACAGACGTCCCTGTGTTAGGTTTGTGGCCTTCCTCCACCACCAGAGTGATCTTTTTACCTGATCTGGTACCTGGACTAAGGAGTCTAGGACCTCTAGACTGTGATCCCAGACCCTTAGCAGGAAGGCCTGCAGGGGGAGAAAGTGAAGACCTGCCCACTGGACTGCTGGGAGGGCAGATGTTAACAGGCCTAGCGTTTACATCAGAGACCTTAAAGACTTGCTGACTGCCCTGGAGGGAGGCCACTGCTCTGTCCAATTTTTTGACCTTCTCCATCGGGAGGAACACTCTTGAGAGAGTTGAGTCCAGCAGGTACCCCAGATAAGTGATATGTTGTGATGGATTTAGGCTGGACTTTTCCAAGTTCAGCAACCACCCTAGGTCTGTTAGGACCTTTTTGGTCACCTCCAGGTCCCTGGATAGCTGTTCTGGGGAGGCTGCAAAAGGAAGCAGCTCGTCCAGGTAAGCTATGATGGACACCCCCTGAAGTCGCAGAAACGCTATGGGTTCTGCCAAGATCTTGGTAAAGATACGGGGCGAAGAGGATAGCCCGAATGGCAGAGCCTGGAACTGTAGATGTATAATCGTACCCTGCAGGTCCACTGTCAGTCGCAGAAACTTTTGCGAACTCTCTGCGATCGGGATGTGCAAGTATGCGTCTCTGAGGTCCAGACATACCATGAAGCAGTTGAGGGGAAGAAGGGCTCTGACTGTGTAAATCGATTCCATGCGAAATTTCTTGTATGAAATGGATCTGTTCAGAGGCTTTAGGTTTAGGATTAACCTGAATTTCCCTGAGGGCTTTTTTACCACAAATATGTGTGAATAAAATCCCTTTCCTTCCTCCGTCCCTGGAACTCTGAGGACTACATTTTGATCCTCTAGCTCCCTTAGAGCCCCCAAGCAAGGCTTCTGACTTGTCCCTGCCTTTGGGTAGCTGAGTAACTAGGTATCTCTGAGGGGGAGGTGTTCGCAAATTCCAGCCGGTACCCCCCTCTTATGACCGCCAGGACGAACCGGTTAGGGGAAATAGTTTCCCACTGTGGGAGAAAGGCCCCCAGTCATCCCCCCACCCTGACTAGGGCGTCATGGGTTCTTAGGGGGTTGGACAGGAGGGTAAAAAATCGCCCCTCCTCTGCCTTTGCCCTTGGGGGTCCAAACCCTCTTCTGGCCTGCCGGCCTGGGAGCCCCCTTCCGCTTTTGCGGAATAAACCCCTTTCCTGCCTGTACTGAGGTTTTCCGTTTAGGAGGAAAGGACTTATTTTTGTCCGCCGTGCGGTCTAACACTGCATCAAGGCCTGGGCCAAAAAGCAGGTCACCTGTAAAGGGGATACCACACAACTTGGATTTAGAGGCGCTGTCGCCAGACCAAGTTTTAAGCCAGAGGGCTCTTCTGGCCGAGTTAGCCAGTGCTGCCGATCTGGCTGACATGCGGACTGATTCCGCTGAGGCATCCGCTATATAAGCCATTCCTCGCAGGATAGTAGGGAAGGATGATAGAATAGTTTCCTTCGCTGTTCCTGCTTCAATATGCTCTTGAATCTTAGAGGGCCAATGTTCCAGGTTGCGGGCTACAACCGTAACAGCAAGTTCTGGTTTTAAATTCCCGATTGTAGAGTCCTGAGTTTTCTTCAATAGGGAATCCATTTTTTTGTCCATGACATCACCCAGAATCCCCCAAAAGCCAGGTCAGTGTTTCTGGACACCTGGGAGAAGGTCGCGTCTAGTTTGGGGTTCTTGTTCCAAATAGACGCAGGATCATCTGAGAAGGGGAATCTCCTCTTTAGTGATCTAGAAAAAAAAAGGGTTTCCTTTCAGGATCCTGCCACTCCTTAATAGTCTCAACCAGTATATCATGCACTGGGAAGACCCTCTCCTCCTGTTCCTCCAGACCCCTGTACATCTGATCATGGAGGGTAAGAGATTTTTTATTGGCTTGAATGCCAAGGGTTGTGTAAACTGCCTCTAAGAGGTCCTCTACCTTTTCTAATGACAATTTATACCTGGAGGGTTTCCTGGACTCCCCGTCCCGGTCATCTCCATCTGATCCCTCTTGGGAATCAGAGGTGGCACTATCCGGAAGAATGTGTTCCACCTGGGAAGGGCCTGCAGGAACATCTGCCATAGCTGTAGTGGGTAAGACAGGTGCAGAGCCATGACCTTTTCGGTTGGGTTATAACCTGGGTGGGAACAGCAGGCTGTAATTTTTCAAAAAGGGATTTAAATGAAGCAAAGGTGGACAAGAGCTCTTTTACTGAGGCTGCTAGTCCAGACTCCTGCTCTAACTCCCGCTCCCTGACTAAGGACTGTATACAATCCCTGCACAGAATCTTAGTCCATGATTCTGGGAGAGTATCCCTACAGGAGGCACATTTCTTTTTTGAGCTATGTGTCCTTCCACCACCCGTTTTCTCAATGGCTTTCTGAAATACAGAAAAGGCAGAAAAACAGCATATTAAAAAATGTGGTTACAACCCTGGGAGTGCACTAGCCCCTTACCAGCTGCTGGGACTAGGGACTAGGGACTAGGGCCTCCCCCCCCCGGCCACCCAGGGGAACTTACCTCCCCATGCATTGAACCCTACATGGAGGGACAAACCTAAGCTAGAGAGGCCCCTTCGCCAGGGTACTCTTACCTTAAGCTGGCTGGAGGTAGCGTCCATTGTCAAGGCTGGCTCCGGAGATGCTGCCGACATGACCGCAGGTGGCTGCTTGCTGTAGAGTCTCACGTCGCCTGTGCGAGATCCGACTCTCCTCCAGCATTCGCCCGGACCCTCTATCAGCACCGCGACCCGGAACCGGAAGTCGCGGGTCAAAGGGGAAGCATCCGCTCCACGCCGGAGATGACGTCACCCGCCGTCCAGCCTGCATGGTTCAAAAAATTGCGGCATGTCTCGAACAGGGTAAACAGATGCCTCCCCTGCTGCGGCCCTGTGGACGCGATAGGGGTCCCCCGCAACCTTCCACCGCGCTCGGCGAGGATGGGGTGGCTGAATGGTGGGCTGTACCGCACCTAAGATCTACCTGAAAGCCTCTGCTTCCATGAGGAATGTAAAACGGCCTTATTCCTCTGACTGATTCGGCCTGGTTCCTTGCAGTGTCTCCCCACCGGAGGAAACACTAATAACTGAGGTCTGGCAGGGGAAGTGAGAAATTTATGGGCTGGCGCAGTGTTTCCTAAAGGAAGAGGAGGAGTCTATCTCTCAATGTTGTCCTGAAAGACGGGAAGGGAAAAAACACCCGATTCCCCTTCACAAAATGAGCCTCAATCTAATGTTAAAAATTGAGTTTTTGGGTGAACCTCCACTTTAACCGTCCAGGAGCAGGGCAGCTTAGAAACCAATAGCCCAAACTTCACCCTTCATGGCATGTTCTTGTCACTTAAGGACCTTCAACCTTCAAGGGTTGGGTACCCCTTTTCATGTTCAGGGTCCACTCCCTTGGACCTGTACAGCACACTGCAAGAATGCCTTGGTGCTGTAGTGTCCAGGATTCCACTCCGCAGGGTGCAGCGCCCAGAGGCCGCATTACAGGCAAAACCTTACAGGATCTTGAGTCTTCTTTGTGAGGCATGGGTAACATTTATCTAAGCATATATAGCTTGTGTAAAATGGATCTGATCAGTCAATCCCTTGATCCATTTAAGAACAATTTGTGGGACTAGAGACCTGGAGCTCAGAGCTCGAACAAACTGTGCCATCTACCTTGCAGACACTGGTAAAAAAACTGAAGTGCTTCATGTGTGGGAGGGGTTATTTAGGGGATCACCTCAAGTCTGAAGACCTTTGGTCTACCAGTGTCCATTCACCCGATGGAGTATAACCCAGTGAATATCAGACTGTGTCCCATGATGTTATTTTTTTTAATACATTTTTATTTTGTAGAAAACGATAAAAATTAGAGCACAGCAATGACTGTAGCATGGAGAAATAGAACAAAAATTTCTGAAGGTTACAATTAGTAGGATGTGTACAGCTCCTTGCTTTGAATAACTTTAGCACATCTGCGGCCACAGGACATCACTAGTCTCACACTGCTCTGGTGCAATTGTGTTACACTTGTCTTCCAGTCTCTTCCACAGTTCAGTGACTGTAGTATGCTTTTTGGCCATAACTGTCTCCACTGATTTTGCAAAGGTTTTCTTTCGAGCTTCAATTAGGACTCTGGGCTGGTCATTTCATTATGTCAATGTCTTCAGCTTAAAAAGGGAACAGTTTTATCCATTTTGCTGTCTGACTGTGGGCACTGTCATGCATGAAAATTGCTGGCTGATTGGGTGGGTGATGAATGCAAGAAAGGAACTGCATGTTGTCAAAGAAGGTTCTGATACACATTCGCATTCACTCATTTGCATTCACTCTGCTACAAGATGCCCAACTGGTGCTTCAGAAAACATCCCCAAAATGATGGATGGATAAACAGATGAATGTTGCGACTTGGGTGCCAGATAGAGCAGAGGAGGAACCTGAAGGTGAGACAGCACAACCCCAACGAGGTTGACATCAAGAAAGAGTAGAAAGCAGCTACCCTATGCCATCACATTCTGTAGCTGTTATCTCCCATCCCACTCCCCACAGCTCAGCTGTCTGGGCCTGTTTCAACACATCTGCAGCAGATGGCACTGTTGCTATCTGCAAACTGTGTCACAGGCACATCAAAATGGGCACATCATTGCATGTTTTTACAGCAAGGCAAATTCTCGATTCATCAACATTATCTATATAAGGTTACGGTGGGAAGGCACCACGACAACCAAAGACCAATTTTAACGCACTGTTACTTCTATCCTAAGTCAAGTGGCACCAGAATGTATCAAAAAAATCTCTAATCTTGTTCCCAGTGCACTACATTGTGGCCTCATCATACACACTGGCTCCCCAGCTGTTGCTGGGCAAAATAAAGGCAGCTTGCAGCAGATTCTAGACATGGTACAGACCTGCCACTTTACAGTTAAGACCAAGAGGACCCTCAGGCACTATATTGGAAGGAATTTTTTTAGGCTCTCATTTAGGCTCTCTGGTCAGGCTGGCGTCTATCGTAATCACAGTCCAATGGAAGGGGAGAAACAACTTCCCGGACTTAAGAGCTGGGGATCTCAGCCACCAATTTGGAGATGCCCTGACCAGGTGACTTACCTGAATCTGATGATCAAAAGACAAAACGGAGATTGGTTCCATTTGGACAGGATCTCCTTCTGTAAGACTCGAGTGTGGAATTGGGCATACGGTACTGCCTCGAAGGAGGCCACCATGAGGCCCAGAACTTGCATGCAAAAGACGGAGACACGACCATTTGCGGGATGCTAACAATTTCACCGCCGACTGGAGTGTCTAACTTCTCCAAAGAAAGGAAGACCTTCGACATCCGAGGAGTCCAGGAACAACCCTAGGTACTCCAAACGCTGAGTCGGTACCAACACTGACTTCTGCATGTTCAGCACCCAACCAAATTCCTGGAGGGTCTGACTGGCTATAGACAGGCCTCACTTCAATTCTGAGCCAGAAGCAGCTAGTCTAAGTAGCCCACAACAGCAAAGCCAGAATCGGGGCGAGCACCTTAGTGAAAACGTGTGGTGCCGACGCTATGCCAAAGGGAAGAGCCACAAACTGATAGTTGTCGTTGCTGATCCCAACGCGCAGAAACCACTGATGCCTGGTGCAGATGGGGACATGCAAGTATGCGTCTGTGATGTCAAGGGATGCCAGAAAGTCCCCCAGATGGATCACAGCAACCACCAAACAAATTGATTCCATCTGGAACTTCCGCACTCTCACAAAAGCATTGAAGGTCTTGAGGTCCAAAATTGGACGGACACCGTCCTTCTTTGGGACTACGAACAGATTCTAAGAGAATCCCTGAAACCTTTCCTCTAGGGGCACTGATAAAATTACCCCTCACCTGAGCAAATCTTGTACTGCTCCCATTAAAGCAGACAGACAAGCCGGAAAGAGAGGAAGATTTGAGGGAAAGAACTCTGTTTGGCAGGCAAG
The DNA here is from genome assembly GCF_905171775.1 of Rana temporaria. Lineage (NCBI taxonomy): Eukaryota > Metazoa > Chordata > Amphibia > Anura > Ranidae > Rana > Rana temporaria. The sequence continues at coordinate 325,932,301 of NC_053492.1, forward strand.
AAAGGAACTTCATCTTGTACCCCGATGTGACCACCTTGCAGACCCACTGGTCGGAGAGCAGGGAGGTCCACCGAGCTGCAAACCCGTGAAACAGTCCCGCCCACCCTTGAGTTGGGCAGGGGCAAAACTTTATGTGGTAGCAGGCTTGTTAGGCTTGCGCACCCAGGGACGCTTCTGTCCCCCGGCTGGAGCTGTCAGTCTGGGAGGATCTGCCGGCTGACCCTGACTGACGAAAATACTGCATCTTTGCAGAATAGGAGGGGCCCAGCTTACGGCACGGCTCCTTCCCCTTAGAGGACTGATGGAGAAGTGTGCTCTTACCCCCAGTGACGACCTTAATGTCATCGTCCAGTGAGGTACCAAAAAGCCTCCCACCTTTGAAGGGAAAATCTGCCAGAGCTTTTTTGGATGCTTGGTCAGCGGACCAGCATTTCAGACAAGTTACATTTAGCCGATACAGAGGCTCTGGAGATCAAGGGCGCTGCATCTAGAGTGGCATCACAGACACACACAAGGCCCTGTACCAACCGGTGGGTCAGCCGCACACACTCAGGTGCAAGCTGATGCTCCTCCACTGTCTGGTGCAAAATAGTTGCCCATTCAGTAAGTGTCTGAGACATCAAAGTTGCAGCCAGGATAGGTCGCAACACAGTCCCAAGCATGGTGAACATGGAACGGCTCACCGCTTTGGACCTCCTATCAGTAGGGTCCTTAAAGGCAGGGGTGCCCTCTACCGGGAGAGTGGTTGCTTTATTTAGCCGAGAGACCGAGGAGTACACGACTGGAGGAAAGGTCCATTTTTTTTCAAAAGGATAATAGACCGCCATGCGCTGAGGGACCACAAAGAACTTCTGCTTCCCATTCTTTATCTATGAACATATCAAAGAAAGTAACCTAAGGAAATACTTTCACAGAGCGGTTCGATTTGTGTGAACCAAAAGAGACAGACCCCTCTGTGGAAGTCCCAGCTGTATCCTCCCAGCTTGAGAGAGTCCCTCACAGCATCAATAAATGCACTCACAAGTGCCCTGTCTTGCACTGACCCGGACGAGGGGTCCTCCTCACCAGGGAGGTCCTGGTCTGCATCCTCTGACATACCAGAACCGGAATCCCGAGCCGCAGCCAGGCCCGAATCCAAGTCAGCATTCCTCAGAAGATGGCAGGGGAGGGGGGCGCTTTTTACCCCTGTCACGCCTGCACGCCGCTGCCACCCTGGCAACAAAGGACTCCAGGACTGCCGACAGTGTATCCATGGGAACCGCAGGTGCAAGGGCACCGTTTGCTGCCTACTGACTCAATAATCACCCACTGACAGACCTCAGGGACTAAGTGAAAACACTCAATAAGTCCACCCTCCTTGCTGCACCGACCGGGGGGTTTACCCAGGGGACTCACCACCCAGAAGGAGACTGCTCAGCGCCGCTGCCCGCCTTCCTTCTGTACACAGCGTGTGCACGAGGAAAACTGAGGTGAATGTGATGCGCACCGTTCAGAAAACCAGTGCTAGAGGCCAAAACCCACTCCAAAATGGCCGCCAGACTCCTCAGATAAAAGGGTGCAAACCACAAGAAAATGGCCGCATGCAATGCTGATCTGTGTCACACAGTGTGGCCACGGTAAAATGGCCACCAATGGAAATTTCAATAGAGAAAAGCAGGCACACTAAAAATGGCGTATAAGTCTAGGGTAAGAATGCAGCAGCTCCTTTAAGTGGAAAAGAGGGTCAACAATGCCCATTTGCAGCTTCACTGTGCCCATTTACACGCCTCACTGTCCATCTCACAGTGTCACCCATCAGTGACTTCCATGTGTGCCCATCAGTGCCTTACCCCTGTGCCCATCAGTGAATGCTATTAATGTCCATCAATGCTGTCTGCCTTCTCAAGACAGCACGGCGCTGAGTGCAATTGTGTGTCATGGAACAGTAGCACAGAGACACCGGCAATCATTGACGTTATATTTCCCCCGTCAGTCCTCTCTTGCACGGTATGAGAGAGGACACACACAGCTGATCTCACTGCTCCCCCCTTCTCCCCTTCCCCTCCCCTGTGTGCTCCACGGAAAATGTGAGCTTGTTAGCTTCACACTTGACTGACCACGGAGCACACGGGAGAGGGGAGGGAGAGAAGGGGGAGCAGTTAGTTCAGCTGTGTGTCCTCTCTCATACCGTGCAAGAGAGGACAGGGAAATAGAACGTCAATGATTGCCAGTGTGAGTCAGTGTTCAGCCTGGAGGAGGAGGAGGTGTCGATTGGTTACACGGCATGGCCGCCGATGACACTGAATGTTTCACAGCGCGGGGGATTAGGCTGCAAACACAGACTCGAGTATAAGCCGAGAAGGGGATTTTCAGCAAAAAAAAAAAAAAGTGCTGTAAAACTTGGCTTATACTCACGTATATACGATATTTGAGCTCCATTATTCTATTTTTGGAGTTGTACTTTATTTATAGTGCTGCATCCATTTAATTACTAGCTATAAAAGCCCTACCTGCCCACAAATCCCCCGGACCCGACGGGCTGCCTTATGAAGGCTACAAGACCTTCCTCCCTCTACTGCTCCAGCATATGACTAAACTCTATAATGCCTTCCTTCAGCAGACCCCCATCCCGACTGACATGCAATGCTCCTACCTCACCCCAATTCCTAAACCGGACAAAGACCCCTCTTCCTGTGCCAGCTATAGGCCCATAGCCTTACTAAATACAGACCTAAAAATCTTCACAAAAATCCTTTCGATAAGTTTGAACGTGATACTACTCTCTCTGATCCACAAGGACCAGGTGGGCATTGTCCCTCTCTGCCAAGCGATAACACAAGAAAGGCCTAAATCGATGTGGCCAATAGGGACAACACTGAATCCCTGATCCTGAGTTTAGATGCAGAAAAGGTGTTTGACCACATTGCCTTCATGCTCGCCACTTTAAGCCACATGGGGTTAAGAGAACCTTTCTTGCAAGAGGTAAAAAAAACTTTTGTCTCTATTCCTCACCCACCGCCAGAATTAGGGTTAATGGCCACCTGTCAGACTCCTTCTCCATCTCGAATGGTACATGCCAGGGATGTCCACTGTCTCCTTTAATTTTTGTACTCACTTTAGAGCCCCTATTACATAAACTTAGTGATAACCCCAACATAGTTGGCATCGACATCTGTCATAAACAATACAAAATCGCAGCTTATGCAGATGACATTCTTTTATTTCTCTCTAATCCCCTGATCTCTATTCCCAATCTACTTAAGGATTTTGACATGTTTCGTATGCTCTCCAATCTACAAATTAATTTTGCTAAATCTAAGGCTCTGAACATTTCCCTCCCCTCCGACTTAGTGACTCTCTGTAAGGCAAACTTCCCCTTTAGCTGGGAACCACAGGCCCTCACGTACTTAGGTATTCAAATCCCTGCGAACCTAACTGAATTGTACGATAGGAACTATGCACCCATACTCCAAAAAATACGACAAGACCTCCTCCGGTGGAACTTGGGAAGGTTCTCCTGGTTTGGTCGCATTGCCATACTTAAAATGAATGTCCTTCCTCGCATTTTGTACGTTTTACAATCTGTGCCGATCAAACTCCCATCCTCCTTTTTTACCACCTATAAAAAAAATTGTAGGCACTTTATCTGGGCCTCCAGGTCTCCTAGGTTGAGCAGGGACAGGATGACTCTCCCCAAACTTAAGGGTGGTCTTGGTCTCCCGGATATTATGAAATATCACATGGCGGGGGCGCATGCGCGGCGCGAAGCTGGACGGTCGCAGCTAGGGAGTGCTCCGTACACAGCGGGGACTTATCTGACTTCCCCGGGGCTAGTTCTTGCTCGAATTGCTCCGATTTTCATTCACACCCCCGGGGGAACGAGCGGTGCATGCCGTCCGCCAAGTCTCGTCGCGGAAAACCGACGCAGAAGACCCTTACACACTACCTTCTCAGAGTCCGGAAGATGGACGGGAAGTCCAAAGATGGCGCTGGGTCTCAGCGTACACAGTCCAATGCACACAGCCCGGCGGCCTCCCCTGCACATTCGTCTGTGGGCAGTGAGTATAACCCACAGCTCACCAAAGCTGACCTAGATGATAGCCTCAGTGTCATGTATACCAAACTGGCGGAGAAGTTCCAGTCTGAGCTCATAAGGCTACAAACACGTTGCAGCACGAGATCGCTGTCCTGGGTGGCAGGACGGATCTATTAGAGACAAAGCACGATGAGCTTCAGCTGGCTTATTCTGACCTCCGTAAAGACCATGAGGCCCTCACTGATTCTGTTTCCCAGCTTCAATCCCATCTGGAAGATTTGGACAACAGGAATCGTAGAAGTAATTTGAGGGTCAGGGGGGTCCCGGAGGTGGTCACTGAGCTGGCTCCTGCCATCCATAAATTGTTCCGCTCACTGCTCCCTAACTCTCCTGCTGAAGCCTTTGCGTGCGATAGGATCCACCGGGCCCTCCGCCCTAAACCTCCAGAGGATAGGCCCCCCAGAGATGTTGTTCTCTGCTTAAAGGATTACTTGGTGAAGGAAGAAATCCTCAGGGCCTCCCGTAATACCCCAAATATAATGCTAGATGGTGTAAAGCTACAGATTTTTCCGGACATTTCCCCTGCCACATTGGATAGATGCCGTAAGTTTAAAGAGATAACCTGTCACGTACCTGGTGGAAGAGTCTGGTATGCAGAGGGAGGCCTCCCTTACACCTCTGACTCAAGGCCCCTGATAGTGAAGACAGAAGGCGCAGGAGTGCAGAGTCGCACGAGAGCCTAGCAAACTTGCTGGTAGACGAGCTGGACCGGAACCAGGAACAATGGGCTCAACTCAGCGGACTGGAACAGCTTGGACTGGAACCAGGACACGCAGGGATCGTTCAGCAGACTGGACTGGAGCTATTCAGCTGGACTGGAACTAGGAGCTCAGGCAGGTGCAGACGGATGGACTGAAGCAGAAAACACACAAGTCCAAAGCAGGTGAACACTGGAGCAGGGTCAGATACAAGCAGGTTCGGCAACAGGCTGGCAGCAAGGTAGCAGGAGGAACAGGCAGGGACGTCATCAACACAGGCCAAGGTCAGATGCAGGCGGATAAACAGGGTAGTCAGAATAAGCCAGGTAAAGTCAGCTGGAGCAGAGTGCAGGTAAACAACAATCAGAGGTCTCAGGTAACGCTGTAGACCAGACAGCACTGATTGAAGGAAGTAAGCCAGTTTAAATAGCCTATTGGGGCGGGACAGAGGAACAACCAAAGCCGCCATCTTGATTGCTGGCGTGCCCTTCCTGACATAACCACTCCACTCCAAGAGGCTAGGATCCGGTATAGATGGGGATTCCCCTTCAAGCTTCAAGTCACACACCAAGGGATCACGCACACTGTCTTTACTATACAGCAGGGAAAGGAGCACCTCATTAAGCTTGGGCTTCTGGCCAAGGAGGATCTCCCCAGGATGCCTTCCACCCCCCGCCCGTCTGCTATTTGGTCTACCCCTTCGCCACAGAGAGACCGCAGGAGGCAGAGGCAAGATCTCAGGGAGCGTCTGTACTGACTGTTCTCCACTCACCTGCCTTAGTGACCCTGTTCGCTGCATACTTTCTGGGCTCTGAGGAACTATCCCCGACGGCTGAGGAGGACTGCTGATTTTCTGGAGGGGGAGCAGTTTTGGTCGGGACCCTGGGTGGTTCCGTTCAGGACTTATTGTTGCTTGTTCCTGATCACCGGTGCCTCCTCCCTTGTGATTTTTTTTTTTTTTTTGGAGTTCTCCTATATGCACCTGATTCACTTATCTGCTCCCCGTTGTGTTTCCGTTCAGCGGTGTCCGTTTGGTTGTCCCCCCACTCTTGGTGATATCCCTAAGAATTTGTCTGTTGACAAGAGTGTTGGACAGTTTAGTCCTGTCAGTCCGGACGTTTGTATGCCTGGCTGGTTATTGTTACCTTCTGCTGTTGGGATGGTCCTTTCCCTCCCGACACCATTACCTTTTATTTGCTTTATTTTTTTCTGTTGTTTTTGTTATGTTTTTGCCCTAGGATGCGGACCTCTTATTTTATACTGATTGATGCTCATTTTATTGTAACCTATATACCTGCTATCAGATCTTCTTGGGGAGTAAATTTTGGTTTTACTACAGAGCCTTTTGTCAATTCCTGCATCTCTATGTTGTTTGCCTTCCCCTTGGGACCCCTCCCCAGTTATATATACATGCTAGTTTCACTCCGGCCTCGCTATGGGTATTAAACTAATATCCCATAACGTCAGGGGGTTCAATTCCCCTCAAAAGCGGAAGAAGGCTTTTTCAGCCTATAAACGCCTCCAGGCGGATATTATATTTATACAGGAGACTCATTTCTCTGACAGTAACCACCCGTCTTATTTTGATAAAGCCTACGGCCCGGGTTATTTCACAACATTTGGGGCTAAGTCCCGAGGGGTGGCAATTTTCATCAAAAGGAGTCTGATGTTTGATATAGAAAATGATTATAGGGATCCTGATAGTAGGTTTTTGATCTTGCAGGGCTCTATGCAGGGTAGGAAACTTACGATTGCTAATGTTTATGCCCCCAATGGCTCCCAAGCTACTTTTTTTAAGAATTTTTTTCAGGTCCTGGATAAATTTAGCTCTCCTCATTTGCTCTTGGGGGGGGGACTTTAATCTAGTGGCACATTCGATGCTGGATAGAAGCAGGGTGGGTAGTACTTTAACGCATTCCCTAAAACTTTAAAATCTTTTTTGCACCAGTACAGCCTTGTGGACTCCTGGAGGGCGCATAATGTGGGTGCCAGAGGATATACCTTTTACTCTCACCCTCATGACAACTACTCCAGGTTGGACTATTTGTTTTGCTCCCCAATTCTCCTAGAAAATTCTACTGCGGCAGCTATTCACCCGTGTTCTTGGTCGGACCACCAGATGGTTACATTGGATATTTCCTATATTGGTCTTAAGCCTTCTGCTGCTGGTTGGAGGCTTAATGAATCGTTACTCTCAGACCCCATCTTGTCTCACAACTCACATAACGCATGGTGGAATACTTCTCTATCAACGACACGGGTGAGGTTTCCCCTTCCGTCCTTTGGGCTGCCCACAAGGCGGTCATGAGGGGACACATTATTCAACTTGCAGCTGGGAGAAAGAAACAAAAACTTCTAGATATCACTAGACTCACAGCTGAACTTGATAAGTTATATCATTTACACTCACGCTCTCATGCTCCTGATCTTCTCTCACAAATTAATAATACTAGACTTGAGCTAGATAAGATCCTTTCTGAACACACTGAACGGTCCCTGAGATGGTCTAAAGCTTGGTTCCTTTTGCACAGTAATTCGGCCTCAACCATGTTCGCCAGGAAACTAAATCAATCGCTTCAGTCCCCCCACACTTTTAAGTTACGAAATGCTAGTGGCAATTTGACTTCCCATCCGGCTGAGGTGTTGCAGATGTTTTCTGATTTATATTCGAAACTTCTCTCCCCTCCCTCCTCACTCCCGGACCCTGCGCTCAATTCCTGGTTAGATGATATTCCCCTTCCCACCCTTAGCCCTGACCAGCGGTTGATCTTGAATGCTGACTGCTCGGAACTAGAGATCCTGGAGGTCATTAAGTCGTTGAAACCTTCAAAAACCCCTGGCCCTGACGGGTTCTCAGCACCCTACTTTAAGAAATTCAAAGATAGTCTTGTCCCCCATCTTAAAGCTCTTTTTAACCATGTTCTGAAGGGTAATTCCTTCCCTGATGACATGCTGCTCGCAAACATGTCCCTGATCCCTAAACCCAATAAGGATCACTCCCTTCCCCAAAATTTTAGACCGATTTCTGTTATGAATACAGACTTAAAGATTTTCGGACGTGTTTTGGCCAATAGACTCTCAACCATCATTCCCTCCTTGATTTCCCCCGACCAAACAGGCTTTATCCCTTCCCGCCAGATCACTGATAATATTAGGCTTGCCTCTAATGTCATCTCTGATGCCGACTTACATGCCCGTAGAGTATTGCTCCTTAGCCTTGATATACATAAGGCTTTCGATAGTGTGCTATGGTCTTATCTTGAACTCACTCTAGCCAAATTCGGTTTTTCTGGGGCCTTTGTCCAGGGCTTCAGAGCTCTTTACAATCACCCTCGCACCCGGGTCAGACTCCCAGGCTGTAATTCAGATTATTTTGAACTAGGTAGGGGAAAGAGACAGGGGTGCCCCTGGTCTCCACTTTTATTTGCCTTGGCCATAGAACCGCTGGCACGTTCTATCAGTCTGAACCCCAACATCAAGAGTTACTCTAAGGGAGATCTGGAATTTAAATTAAGCTTATATGCGGATGATGTCCTCTTATTTTTGTCTGACCCTATTGTCACCATCCCTAACCTCATATCCACTTTAAAAGTCTTCCAGGACATTTCTGGCCTAGGGGTTAATCTCGCTAAATGTTCCGCCCTCCCGATAAATTTTCCCCAAAACGTCATTGCCTCCCTCCAATCAAATTTTCATTTCGTCATTGACCCACGGACTTTAGCATACTTAGGGATTAAATTAGCCCCTTCACTCCATAATATGTTTTTGGCCAACTACCCCCCTATTTTTTCCCATATTAGACAACTGCTCAAAATTTGGAGTTCTTATATCTCCTTCTTAGGTAGAGTTCAAGCGGTTAAAATGTCTATCCTCCCTAAACTTCTGTTTTTATTTAGAGCCCTCCCCAACTATTTGCCACGCCGAACAATTGATTTATTACAACGTGACGTGAAAAAATATTTGTCTGGAGCAATAAGAAGCCCAGATTGGGTAAGCTATTGGTCTATAGGCCTAGAGCCTCGGGCGGTCTCGGCCTCCCGAACCTCTGGTTATATTATATATCTCCCAGGCTCATACAAATTGCACAATGGCACACCTCCCAGAGAGATATTCCCTGGATCAATTTTGAACATGTCTCTATAGTCCCGTATTACCTCCCAGGGTTGTTGTGGTCTAGGAAGATCCGTCCTAAAGATATATCTTCTTTGAATAGCGTAGTGGGCCACTCATTTTGTCTATGGTCGCTATATAAAACTAAGTTAGCACTCTCTCCCCCCTCCCCTAAATTGGCCTCATTTTTGGGTGACCCTTCTTTCCCGGCTGCTTTCCCCGACCCGAGGGCTTTTGCCCTCTGGATTTCTGGGAATTTGGTGACCCCTTGACACATTAAAAAAAGATGGAGTTATTCACTCTTTCCTTTATTTACAATCTACCTACTCCCTCCCTAGATCAGAATTTTTTAAGTATTTGCAAATTCGGCATTTTTTTTACTCTGAATACCCTGAGGCTTTGGCTGGTCCTGTCTCTGTGTTCGAGGGTCTGTGCGGACCTTCCTCCAGGGATAGGGGTGGCATTTCCTGTTTGTATAGCTGTCTGAGTGGTCTTGGCCTCCCTGAGAAGTCCTCAGCGGTGTTGAGTTGGGAGCGGGAGACGGGGGTGACTGCTTCTCCCGAGGAATGGGCCACTAGGATCACTAATATGCACAAATGCACTAGGTTGGTTGCTGTGAAGGAAACAGTGGTGAAGTTACACACCAGATGGTATTATACCCCTGCCAAACTAAATAAATTGTTCCCTTCTGTTTCTGAGCTCTGCTTCAGGGGGTGCCCTGAGAAGGGCACCCATTTGCACATTTTTTGGAGCTGCGCGGCCTTGGGAGAGCTCTGGTGGAAGGTCACCGATAGGGTGGTCGCTATTACGGGGGTTAATGTAGTGCTAACGTATCAGATGTGCCTGTTTTTTGCTGACATTCCTGGCTCCACTCCCCCTGAACAGAGGTTGGTGCATACGCTTTTTGGCGCAGTCCAGTGGTCCATCGCTTTGTTGTGGCGCACCCCCGGGGTCTCTTGGGATCAGGTACTCAGGCGTATGGCAGCTATTCAGGTCATGGAAAAGATTTATCATACCATCATGGATACTATGCTGGTGTATGACCTGAAGTGGAACTCCTGGCCTCCTTAAATGCTGGTTGGTGGGTTGGGCCTTTTTTTTTTTCTCTTTCTTTTTTTTCCTGCCTCTTCCCTTTGAATTCACCATCTGGTTACGTACTGAGTTGGAGGTCACACGCATCCTGCTTCCTTTTTTTTTGTTTTCATTTTTGTGTTCTCTATATCTTTTACTACTTATTATGTTACTTATGTATCTAGTTATTTTTCCTGATTTTCCTTTTTTGTTTTTTATCATAGCAAGACAGGTTTCTATGTGTCGAGTGGCCCGTGGTTTCCGTGGCAGGTCCTCTTTTATCCATCCTATGATAACTGACTGCCTTGTTTGTCCTACACTTCAGGATATCTTTGATATCTGTAAACCTGATTTAGTTTGTAGGGTTTAAGGTTTGATCTCTGTATTAGTGATATGGTGACCTGTCCTGAGTTGGTGTCTATATGATATTGTTCTCTGTACATGCTTACTTTTTATTTCCTTCTAATAAAAGCGTTTGTATTAAAAAAAAGAAATATCACATGGCATGCCATATGACAAGACTCATTGACTGGCATTCGCATGAACACACCAAAGACTGGGTCACCATTGAGAACGCTTTCACTACAATCCCTCTCTCCCACTTGCCGTGGATCTCATCAAAGGCCGTTCCTAAAGAATCAACCTTCCACCCGTTGACTGGGCCTACACTCCTTTGCTTTAGAAAGGCCAGTGACTCGCTCCACCTAGTTCATTCTCCTGGCCCTTTGACCCCAGTGGACGATAACCCTGATTTCCCACCCGGTATGCGGACTGCTACAGCTCCTCAGATGGCCCAGAGGCGTACGCTGAGAGCCCGTGATTTTTTTTTTCCACGATTCTTCTCTCGTCTCATATGACTCTCTTAATTCCCGGTTCCCAGAGGCTACCATCCCCTTTTTTAAATTTCTACAGGTCAGACATTTTCTACAGAGCACCAGACCTCTTACACGATGGTATAGGGACTTAACTCCATTCGAAGTGCTATGCATGGATGAGAATCCTCAGAGGCACTTGGTTTCTTGGGTATATTCTCTCCTTTACGGAGACATAGACCAGAAAGCTAATACAATTAACTGCAGCTGGGAAAGTGAACTTAACTTGGACCTCCTTGACTCGGATTGGGATGATGTCTTCACACATATACACAAGGGCTCGCCTAATATTTTGGCGCAGGAAAACAGTTACAAGGTATACTCGAAGTGGTACCGTACGCCTGAGAGGATACACATATTCCATCCGACGGTTTCCCCACTGTGTTGGAGATGCGACTCGGTACGTGGATCTCTCCTCCACATCTGGTGGTGATGTGCGTTGAATTAGGCCATTCTGGGAAAAAGTGCGTGACATTATTGCCCAAACTACTACGTTCTCCCTGGATCTCACCCCAGCCCAATTCTTACTACACCACACGACTCTACCACAATCCACATACAGGCGCTCCCTGATGCTCCACCTCATCAACGCTGCGAAACAATGTGTTCCCTTGTACTGGAGGAAACCCTCCCCCCCAAAAATATCGGATTGGCTTCTTCGAGTTAACAAGATTGCCGGGAAGGAGGATCTTATCTATCAGGCTAAAGAAAACCCTACTAATCATAGGCAAACGTGGGCCTGCTGGATTGATTTCCGTGAGACGCAAATGTTTAGAGATTTACTCTTACTCTGATGCATACTTCGATCTCCCGCCTCGGTGGCGCCCATGCATGGCGGTTCCCAGGGAACCCTCGACACCCCCCCTTTTTTTCGACTTGACTGCCGATGTACCCTAGAGCGGCTACCCCACTCGTTGCGATCCCATTTCGAGGTCTTAAAGTGTGTCTATTGGTTCGTTTGTTCGTCTGTAGGTCCATGTTGGTCCCTGTCTGTCCTTCCCTGTAGCTTCTCCTTGCCCCCAAGTGTTAGCCTCTGGGTAGTATTTCCTTTGTAGTGAGCCTGACAAAAATTTTTGCTACAAGTTAGTTTTGAATAGTTTACACCCTTCACTGCTCCAGAGGCTAGATCTATGGTTTTCATATCTCTACACACTGCATATAGTGTACCAAATGTATTTTGCAGTGTACTTTATTTTACCTCGGTATGCTTCTAATTGACTGACCCACGTAAAGGGGATGTTTAATATTTTCTCTTGAGGCATTGTATTTCTGCATTGTTTATGCTGTATTGTACCTCCTTTTATTTTCAATAAAAATTGTTTAAAACGAAAAAAAAAAAACATCTATACACTAACCCCACATCACAGGTTAAAACACAATTTGCCACTTCGCCCACCTTCCCAGTCACCAATGGCACCCGCCAGGGCTGTCCGCTCTCCCCCAGCTATTTGCCGTATGTGTCAAGCCCCTGGTTGCGACCATTTGGAGAAACCCAGATATTTGGGGTATATTTGTGAGGGGTAAAGAATTTAAGATATTCCAGTTTGTGGACAACATCTTTCTTACCCTGACCCAACCCAGGATCTCACTGCTCAACCTACACGCTGAACGCGACAAATATGGCGAGCTCTCGAGATATAAAACAAATGCATCAAAATCCATGGCCCTCCCGCTCAATTTTCCAGAGAATGAACTTCTCCATTTGCGGTCAGAGTTCCCCTATAACTGGGAGCAGAACTCCCTGAAATACCAGGGGGTTAAAGGGTCACTAAAGGAAAAAAAAAAAAATAGCCTAAAATTTATGTCTGCAAGGTAGACAGACAGAATAGTATAATGATTCTGTTAAACGAGTAAATACCTATTAAATTCCTTCATCTATATCACCTCTGGCGTTATAGTTTCTGTTCTCTCATTCACTTCCTGGTTTGCGGCACTCGTTTATGTAAGAACTACATTTCCCAGTATGAACTGTGGCACGCCCAGTAATTCACACCTCCTTAAAGTCTCTAACGCGTAGAGAGCGTCCTGCCACACAGATGTAGTTCCCAGGAGGGGGTGAGCATGTTACTGACCACCGCAGTAAACCCTCCCATCACAGTGGTCAGTAAAATCAGACAAGCATGAAGTGAACAGAGAAGAAATAGAGCAACTTCTGAGCAAAAACGAACAATGAGGAAGTGAAAAGAGGAATGTCTGCAGGTAAAGGATGCCCATTATGAAAAAAAAAATTCCTTTACAATCCCTTTAACCTCATGATTACTCAGCCCCGGGGATGAGGACGTGACGTGAGCGAGGAGGGGAGGTGCCGGACTGCTCCATGCCTGCTCCCGGCGTGCGCTGTGCAGAGGCTCCGACGGAACCATCAGCAGACTGGCGGATGACAGCGTGAGAGGCTGTTTGTTCGGCGGACCGCGCGGGAGACTCTGCAACCCCGCTCCCGACCTGACGAAGTGTCCTCTCGGTGACCAGGCGAATACCTGTGGAGCCCTGGACGGACGAGAAGAGCACCGCCGACCGGGAGGTCTTCACGCAGCAGCGTGTCAGCGGGGATTTCCTGGGGGTATTCCCCCCAGAAGCTCAGCGGCTGCTGGAGAGAGGACCAAAGGGATCGGTGAGGCGCTCGTAAGAGCTGAGTCGGGTCGGGCTGCGCCCCCCCCTCCCCCGGATCCACCCCCCCTCTCCCCCCATGTGAAATCGGTCATACTCCCTGACATGTACTGAATCATGTGATGGTGATGTTTTCTTCTCTGTGTACATTGATGGGAGTGACCGCTGAATCCGTCTGGCAAGGAATGCTTAAAAAGCAGGGCTCATTGCTCCTCTACTTATAAATATCCCCCTACGACCTGTGATGGGGACATGTATAATATCTTATCAAACTGTGGGGTCTGAGCTATAGGGACCAGTATAGCGGATTATCGGTCTTACTTTCTCACTGTCGCATCGCCCATTGAATGTCATATTTGATCAAGTGATCCCAGTTTTATGCCCCACTCACATTCCTCCCATATGAATATTACCTACTATTCACTGCTATTTTGGGCATAAAAGGAATTTTGGTGCAATAAACTAAACGGATTGGCGGTAGGTCTCGCTAGGCATGACGTATGGAGGAGCAGAAGTGACCATCTCTATCCGCGATGCTCTTTAGTGACTTGTGACTTAAGGCATAAAAAAATATATAATAAAAAAAAAAGGGAAAGGAAAAATAAACTCTGTGAAACAATCGGGACTTGTGACACAGGGACATAGGGATCTGTAAAGCGGATTGCATGACCTAATTTCCTTACTTTATTCTTGAATGCTCTCGAATTTTCTTTGACCATACGGAGCAAGAACAACTGTGAATCATTGTAAACCGCTTTTTGGACTGCTCTGGAACGACCTACAGTGCAAACAGCACAATAAGTAAAAAAAAATGTGGAAGTACCGTTGTAGTACTATTGCAGCACAGCTTGACATAGCAGTACGGTAAAAACTCTCCCCCCCACTCTTTCTTCTCTCTCCCTTTTTCTAAGGGGGGGGGGCAGTGAATAGAGGGAAACAGGTTGCCTTACCACAGCGGGCCTGAGAGGTGGAGGTGTGTTCACCTCAACCCGCAGTGGGTGTAACATACCCCGCATATAGGCCTGTATATAGGCCTCCTTCTACGTATTAGAGGTGAGGCGGTTCCGCGGCCCATCTCCCAGTTGGAGGAAGGGGGGAAGGGGAAGGGGGGGAAACATACAAAAAAAAAAAGTTGTCAGGCTTCCGAACAGCTGACAGAGCTGGGAGGAATTGGGCCGTGATAACTTGACTTCCCACCCTCAAACTGGGGAAAAGAATTAGACCCACAAATAAAAATAATATGAATAGATCTACGAGAGGCGTAGCCTCAAAAGCACCCAAAAGCAATGCTGGGACCAGTTCAATACAACAGTATATGACCCAAGAAGGAAACCCCAAAAGCTCAGGACATGTGAAAAAAACTGAAAAAAAGAAGAATGAGACTAAAATGGGGGAAGACAGCTTAGATCGTTCTAAAGGAGAAACGACAATAGAAAGCGAGCATGAGCATAGCAGATTAGAAGAACTGACCCAGGAAACACAACCGCCAACAAAAGCAGAGATGAATGCTATGTTACTAAGGATGGAAAACGTGATAAGAACAGAAATCAACAGGTTAAGAACGGACTTTGGAGGGCTCCTGGATAGAGTGGAAGAGACAGAAAAAAGAATAGAAGAACAAGACCACGAAATTAACAAATTAAAAAAACACAGGTTAAGGCCATGACCGAAAATCAAAGAATGATAGCATACCGCTTAGAAGACCAGGAAAATCGCAACAGGCGACAGAACCTTAGAATCCGTGTGATAGTGGAAGAAAAAGGAGAGGACCTAAGAGCAATAATGAACACACTGTTTAACCCCATATTAGACAAAATGGCAGGAGAAAAACCCCCTAAGATCGAAAGGGTACATAGAGTGGGAAATCCCAAACAGACAGAAAGAAATGGCCCAAGAGATGTCATAGTTCGGTTTAGGAACTATGAGGATAAAGCGGAAATCTGGGGAAGGTTGAGGGGGAAACCCCCCCATAAGATAGAGAGATAGAGCTACAAATATTCTCCGACCTTTCGAAAGAAACACTGGCAAGAAGAAGACATTTAAAACCCTTACTAGAATTGATGCGAACGCAAAACGTAAAATATCAATGGGGGTTCCCTGCTTGCCTTATTGGTATAAAGGGGGGAAAAACGGCACGACTAAGACATCCAGAGGAGTTGATGGGCTTTTGTCACAAAATGGACTTAATAACTCCGGATCTGCCGGACTGGCTTGACTAGATCAGTAGTGTTGGGTTGGACCCCGGGGTGGTGGTTGGGGGGGGGTCTGGGGGTGGTAGACAGGCATGGAACTCTCTTGAGCACCACCATCAAGAGAGGAGCCGATGGTGAAGGAGGGGAGGCAACCAATAGCGGCTCCCAGGCCTAGATTGGGCCAAGGGGAGGGATGGTATGGGTGGGTGGGGGCAGAAGGGGGGGCAAGGGCGACCATCTCGATGATTCCACAAGAAATCTCTCAGCTTGCTCAAAATACTCTTAGATGACAGAGCTCAAGTTTCTCTCATACAATGTCAGAGGCCTGAACTCCCATGTCAAGAGGCATAAAGTTCTCAGTGAATTGACACGCCATAAGGCAGATGTCGTTTTTTTTACAAGAGACCCACATAACATTGGAATCTAATAAAAAAATTGTACTCTCCCCATATGGTTCTACGGAGACACAATATCATCGCGCTCCCGAGGGGTTGCAATAGGATTTGCAAGAGGGACCAGATTCACATTGGGAGATAGACTGACTGATCCAGAAGGAAGATATTTATTCTTGAAAGTAAAATTAGGAGGGGCGGATTACACCCTGGCAAATGTCTATGCCCCCAATGTGAATACGACTAAATATGTGAGTAAAATTTTGAGGAAACTTAAAGATTTCGAGGTGGGGCATGTGGTATTGATGGGAGATTTTAACCTATGCATGAATCCGGCACTCGATAGTACGTCCCCGGCACAGGGATCAAACCGTGAGCAATTAAAAGAACTAAAAAAACGAATGTTATATAATCAAATGGTTGATGTATGGCGAATCCTACATCTGAAAACTCGGGATTACACGTTTTTTTCCTCTGTGCATGGGACTTACTCGAGGATAGACTATATCCTCATAGATCATCGACTCCTGGAGAGGGTTATCGAAACGGGAATTGAGGCTACGACGATATCAGACCACGCCCCTATAACTATAAAAATTAGCACATCTATACAGAAACTCAATCCACCCGAGTGGAGATTGGACGAAAGCCTACTGGGAGATGAGGAGGTGGTTGGTAGAGTACAAAAGAAACTGGAATTTTACTTCAGGGAAAACGATACGGAGGGGATTTCTAGGGCTGCCCTCTGGGACGCCCACAAAGCTTATATAAGAGGGATTATTATTGCAGAAGGGGCAAGGAAAAAGAAAGAAAGTACCAGGAAATTTAACACACTAACGAAAGAAATATTTAAGCTGGAACAAGAACATAAAACACAGGGTCAAAAGAGAGAAACACTTCATGAACTGACTTTAAAAAGAGATGAATATAGGGCACTCTCAGAACAAGAAACTAAGAAATCAATAGATAGTAAGGTGAGAGAAAGATATGTATGGGGGGGATAAACCCAGTAAGAACTTAGCCAGAATGGTACAGAAAAAGAAAAATAGAAATTTCATTGAGAAAAAAAAAAAAAAAAAAAAAGAAGAAACGGGGAATTCGCCCATACGACAAGCGAAATAGCTGAAGTCTTCAGAAGTTACTACGGAAGTTTATACGCCGTACAACATAACTCCCTGGACCCCGAGGAAAAAGCAGCTAAAATAAGAGAAGTCCTACAGAAAGCCAACTTGACAAAGTTAGGGGACTTGGAAACTGCAAAAATGGATGAAGCCATAACAGAGGAGGAAATTAGATGTGCCCTAAAAAACTCAGCTAAGGGGGAAGAGCCCAGGGCCGGGTGGCTTTACGACTTTGTACTTACAAAGGTTCAGCGCCATCCTGGTACCTAGACTATGCCATTACTTTAATGGGCTAGGGGTAGACTACGAGATGAGTAGGGATGCATTAGCAGCAACTATTACAGTTATAAAAAAGAGGGAAAAGATAGCACGCTCTGCTCTGGCTTTAGGCCCATCTCTTTACTGAATGCAGATACAAAACTGTATGCTAAGATTCTGGCCGAACGCATGAAGGGGATAATGACGGCCATGGTCCATCCAGATCAGGTCGGCTTTATCCCTGGCAGGGAGGGTAAGGACAATGGGGTCAGGGCACTTCTTCTCCTCCAGCAAATTAAGGAAAAAGGGACCCCCGGTCTATTCCTGTCAGTGGACGCGGAAAAAGCGTTTGACAGGGTAGACTGGGGGTTCATGATGCAGACATTAGAAAATATAGGAATAGGCGCGAGGATGATTGAGTGGATTAGAACCCTGTACTTTCACCCCTGTGCAAGGATCAAAATTAACGGGACCTTATCCGCACCCTTCGAGATGAGGAACGGAACTAGGCAGGGATGTCCCCTATCCCCTCTCCTATTCGTTCTTTCACTGGAACCACTTCTTGCAATGGTGCGGAATAATTCCGATGTTAGTGGAGTAAAAGTAGGAGAGGAGGAGCATAAACTGTCGGCTTTTGCCGACGACATTTTATTTTTTGTTAGTAGCCCAAGAACTACACTCCCTAATTTAATGTTAAATTTAAAGCAATATGGTGAGGTCTCCAACTTTAAAATGAACGTAGCCAAAACAGAGATCTTGAATGTTAATATTCATAAGGAGGAAGAACGACATCTCCAAGAGGAGTTCAACTTCTCTTGGCAGAAAGAGATAAACTACCTGGGTATAAAACTAGTAAACTCCCTAAAAAAAAAAATGTATAGAATAAACTTTATTCCCCTACTAGATGAAATCAAACGAGAAATTAAAAATATATATAACAGACCCATTTCGTGGTTCGGAAGGATAAATGTAGTAAAAATGGTATTAGTCCCAAAAATTCTATACAAATTTCAAATGGTCCCAGTTGCCCTGCCTCAGTCTTATTTTAAAATAATAAACTCCCTATTAATGAACTTCATTTGGAAAAATAAAAAACATAGGATCTCCGCTCAAGTACTAAAACTAAACAAGAAAAGGGGTGGTTTGGCTGTCCCGGACATTAGAAAATATTACTATGCTTCGGTTCTCTCACGGGTTATAGAGTGGGCAAAAGAGACACATGATAAAAGATGGATTAATATTGAATGCGCACTAGCAAGGGCACAACTAGGTAGATTAATTTGGAATCCACCACAATATAGAACCTTACACACGTCTACACACGCAATTACACTTAATGCACTACAGATCTGGGATAGAACACAAACAATTAAAGTTAAAATTTAATTCCCCACTAATAGACCTAAAAGATAATGAATATTTTGCACCAGGGACAAAAGGGGTGGGGGGAAATTGGATTAGAAATAGAACACAGGTAAGGGACATAATCCAAAAAGGTAAAATTTTGGCACTACACGAGATTAAATCTAAGATAGATTATATGATGCTGGACGAGTGGCGATATCTACAGTTATCACTATTCATTAAGCGTCTACCACAACCTCTGCGCCCACGGGAGGAGTACACAATGTTGGAACAACTCTGTTTAATAGAAAGCTCTAGGGGTAATATCTCAAAAATGTATAGATATTTGCTGAAGGCAGATGAACCAGAAACGCTAAAATATATAAAAAAAATGGGAAAGAGAACTGGGAGTTCCAAGAGATAAAACGACAGTAGGAAGGATCCTTAATCTGACCCATACCTCGGCAGTGGATGTTAGGACGGCTGAGGTGAATTTTAAATGTATTACGGGCTGGTATGCTACCCCAGATAAAACTAGCAAATTCAGTGAAGGGCAGTCAGCGGAATGCTGGAGAGGGTGTGCTGCAAGGGGAACGATGGCCCACCTATGGCGGGACTGTCCAAAAATAAAAAATTTCTGGCAAAAAATCTTGGCATTGATTAAGACTATAACCAAAAAAGATAAGAGGACCCAAGGGTTGTTCTTTTTCATGGGGGAGAAGAGACTCTAAAATAATATAAAAGTTCCCTGACTCCCCATCTGCTCAATGCAGCCAAGCGACTGATTCCAAAGAAATGGAGGGAGGTGGAAAGCCCAGAAGTCTGGGAGTGGATGGACTCCGTGGAGGACACATATAGGAGGGAAGAATTGAAGTACGGGGCGGAGGTAGTAGAGGTGGGATCCAGGGACAGTTGGGTAATTTGGAAAGATTTCAAAAAAACTTGGAGTTTCGCGGAGAACCTGAGAGAAAAATGTGATATTGATTTAACAAGGTTTAACCACTTAAGCCCCGGACCAATATGCTGGCTAAAGACCCAAGGGGTTTTTACAGTTCAGGACTGCGTCGCTTTAACAGACAATTGCCCGGTCGTGCGACGTGGCTCCCAAACAAAATTGGCATCCTTTTTTCCCCCACAAATAGAGCTTTCTTTTGGTGGTATTTGATCACCTCTGCAATATTTTTTACTTTTTGCTGTAATAAATATCCCCCAAAAACATATATAAAATTATTTTTTTTCCTCAGTTTAGGCCGATACGTATTCTTCTACCTATTTTTGGTAAAAAAAAAAATCGCAATAATCGTTTATCGGTTGGTTTGCGCAAAATTTATAGCGTTTACAAAATAGGGGATAGTTTTTTTTTTTTTTTTTTACTAGTAATGGCGGTGATCAGCGATTTTTTTTCGTGACTGCGACATTATGGCGGACACTTCGGACAATTTTAACACATTTTTGGGACCATTGTCATTTTCACAGCAAAAAATGCATTTAAATTGCATTCTTTATTGTGAAAATGACAGTTGCAGTTTGGGAGTTAAACACAGGGGGCGCTGTAATATTTAGGGATCACTGTGTATGTGTTTACTAGTGTAGGGGGGTGTGGCTGTAGGACTGACACCATCGATTGAGTCTTCCCTATAAAAGGGATCACTCGATCGATGCGCCACCACAGTGAAGCACGGGGAAGCCGTGTTTACACACGGCTCCCTCCGTTCTTCAGCTCCGGGGAGCGATCGCGACGGAGCGGCTAAAAACAAATAGCCGCGCCGTCGTCCCGGATCGCTCCCCGAGCGGACCCGACCTCCGCATGTACCGGGGGGGGTCCCGATCGGACCCCCCACCCACGTCTAGCAGAGGACGTACAGGTACGTGGATGTGCCTGTCCGTGCCATTCTGCTGACGTAAATGTACATGAGGAGGTCGGGAACTGGTTAAATATGCAAATGTGGCATCACAAGATGGTCGGACGGGGGGAGGGGGGTTTTGATGGGGGAGGGGGGGGCAAATGTAGGCTTAATTTTTCTTACTTTCGGCTGCTTACGGTTACATACCCTATTTAAAAAAAAAAAAATAATAAATAAATATAAAAGAGAAGAAGCATATAAAATATATTGATAAGAACACATTTCTCCGCATATGATGCTAAACTTCTTTGGAGACGATGGGGGTCCATCTTCCATGAGAGTCACCAAGAGTGTCAAGTCTGAGTGGAAGAGAAAAAAAAAAATCCCTTTAACCTCACCCCGTCCTTTGACTCCCTATACCAGGCCAATTTCCCTCCCCCTATATAAGTTGATTAGGGAGCTAAGCCGAAAGTGGAAGACCCACCAAATGTCTTTTAGGGTGCATTGCATCCATCAAAATGGTCCTTCCAAAATATATACCTATTCCAGACCCTCCCCATCCACTATAGTCACCTACAGACTGACCTTCTGCACTTCGTGTGGAACTACAAGCTCTGTCATGATGGCGGCCCGCACCAACGGGGGCCTGGCGTTCCGCCAACTTGGTTAAATATTACCAAGCGGCCCAACTGAGAGGGATAGTCTACTGGTTCCCCCAAAGGTCGGACAATAAATGAACGGAGAGAGAAAATCTGGTTATCGCCCGTGCACCTAAATAATCTCCTCTGGAACGCAAATGTGGAGTTGGAGCCTGGTCGATTGTTAGGGTCTATGTCCCAGCTCCGTCGGTTGTCCTGTGAATGTGAGCTTAAATCTGAATGTTCACTGATGACCTCCTTCCAAATGCAACCCTAAAGTGCCAGCTAGTCACACTCATCAGATGTCGTGGCCTTGGGCCTCGCTAACTATTTCCATTTTGGACACAGTGGACCCCAGGTCCCGTAAGCTGCTTCCGTTCTCTGAGCTCCAATTCAAATATGACCATCCCAGACAGGTGTTCTACAGCTATTTACAGATCTGTCACTACGCCAAAACTACATCCCTGTGCCTGCAATTTTCTGCACCCTCCTCATTTGAACGCATCGTACTTGAGGGCCGCTCGTGTAGGGGACTGATCTGACATATCAGATACTGAACAAGCACTCCATGAAAGCCTGGGGCAAACATGCATATATGCTCCGCTGGGAGAAGGAGTTGGGGGGGAGGAGATCACGGAGGAGGGCGGCCTGGAGTCAGGCTGCCAAGAGCTCCTTATGTATCCTCTGCAAAGAAAATGCCTATGAGATTCTCTTTTGGTATCTACCCCTCCACCTCTGATTGCTGCTGGCGATGCCAGCAAGCCAGAGGTACGTTTTTCCACATTTATTGGACGTGCCCCTTAATAGTCCCGTTCTGGACCTCAACACAGCAATTACTGACTCGCCTTTTTGAGGGACCCATACCTCTGGGCCCCAAAACTCTTCTGGTTAGGTCTCTCCCAAATGAAATTGGCTAAACCCTACAAAAAAACTGCTCAGGCACGTACTCACGGCGGCAAGGTGCTCAATAGCTCTTCACTGGAAGAAAACTGTGTCCCCATCTTAGGAGGCCATTTATGCTAGGGTCAAAGACGTGGAACTAATGAAGAAAATGACGGTCAGATTGTGGGACAGACTGGATGACCAGAATAATGTCTAGGAGTGATGGCATTCTCGGGAGGACCCGTTATGATCCGGCGGTCAAAACAGAGGTATCTGAGTAATTTTCCTTATTTTTCTTCCTATCTCGTATAACCACGGCAGCTAAACTATAGCAAAGGTGTGGAAATCAAACTCATTGTGCCAAACAGTTACACAATCTCTGATACATGCAAAAACTGAAGCTATCCTGCTAAAGTTACTAATTTTGAATCCTTATGGAGACCTTGGATTAAACATTTACCCCCCTGGTTTGGACTGTTCGCTAATGTTTCCCTGAGAGTTTATATTATCTGCCCTGTTACTACCATTACCTTCACCTGATTCACTAAACCATTAGTCCCCCTGGACATTTGCTTCCCTTTCCCTTCTGTGCCCTATCCCCCCCCCCAACTTGGTTTATTCATTGTAATATGATATGATATACTAACTGTGATAGAAGATGTTTTGAATGTATGGGATTTTTGACCTTCGCACCAGATAAAGCCAAGTCAAAAGAAGAAATGTGGCCCTGGTTTAGCCCAATTTAATCCCCCAGCTATTCTACAACACAATAACTTTGTATGTCTATAGGTTAATTCACTTCTAGTCTCTTCATAGATGACATGATTATATTATCTCAATCAACTTACATTTCTCAATATTATTTGTTGTCAAAATAGCTGTCATGAAGCTATGATTACACTTCATATTACATAATCGTATCCTACAACCTACTATGTTATCCATTTTCATTTACCTTTATAACAGATGCTTTTCTAAATGATTAAGCCTTTTTATTTTTACTATACTGTTGTACATGCTCTGTTAATGGAATTTAGTTGATAATTATAAAATATTTGAAGCAGAAAAAAAAAAAAAAATACACAAATCATACCATTAGAATTTGCCAATGCCTCCATGACCTTGACAGGAAGAGATGATCCAAAAAGTTGAACATTGTAATTGTCAGTCTCAACAACAAATGGGTGAGCTGTTCCTTTTGTTGGCATTGCCCTAACAAAAGAAAGAAAAAAAAAGGGGGGGAGGGGTTGGGGGTCTTTAAATTATGATCATTGTTTCCAAAGAACAAAGGCATAGTACAATAAATGAAAAGAAAATCACAATAAAATGAATTGTGACTTACCTGTAAAATCTCTTCAAGTACAGTACAAGGGACAGGCTTAACATCCATGCAACATGGTACACCTTCAGGTGCCTGACATAGCTTTGCTGACATGACCGCCCCAGATGTTCCTCTATAACCCTACCCAAGTGTTGCAGAATAATGCAGGAACAGACAGGAAGGTGGCCTGTGTCATGTTGGTCAAGACATGCAATTTCTGGCATTTCAAAATTCCTGTCATCTTAATTATACAGTGCAGGACACAGACTTGATATTCATAGACCCTGGGATGCTCATCAAGAAAGCTCCTATGGACCAGGTAGAGTGAGCAAGTATTAGTGCAGCAGGTGCTTTATCCTTTGTAGTATAGCTCCAGTCTCCCCTGCCCCCACAAAAGATGAAAAGTTGGCAACTATAAAAGTAGCTGCTGACTTAATATAAGTGCACTTACCTGTCCAGGGATCCAGCGATATTAGCACCCAAGCTGATTCTTCTATCAGCTTCAGAAGGTCCAGGCGCCTGGATCTTAGGTAAGGGAAACCAGCAGAAAAGCCTTTCTGAATGTTCCCGCAGTCTTCTGGGACCTGTGTTTGTCCCAGAAGACTGGCAGACATACTCGTAGATTGCCTCTGTGATCTGACTTAAAGTGGGAGCAGGTACACGTCAAAACCAGGTTCTCGTTCCACCTCCCCCCTAAAAAAAATCAAAATGTGTCAGTGGAGGGGTGCAAAGAAGCTTTGCTTTATGGCGAGTTTGTCTTATTATTTAAAGGGAATATAAATGTTTGGGGCTCCAAGTAATTTTCTAGCAAAAAAAAATATTGATTTTAACTTGTAAATACCAAATGTCAGAAATAGGCTTAGTCATGAAAGGGTTAAGGTCATCACAAAAGGTGTGGGGGGGGGGAGACACTCTTTGGGATTGATTTACTAAATTGGAGAGTGCAAAATCTTGCGCAGCTCTGCATGGAAACCAATCCTTGCTAAAATTTTCTATATAAAACCCATCTTGGCTCACCCAAATTCTACTTGTTTTATACTCATTGGGCATCGTACTATATAGGAAAGTTCAATTTGGCCCAAACCAAGTGATCAAATTCATAAAATATGGCACCAAACGTGGCATCATGACAGCCATGCTTTTCAATGAGAAATTCTGATGCATGGCTGTCATGGTGCCTCGTTTGGTGCCATATTTTATGATTTAGATCACTTGGTTTGGGCCAATTTGAACATTCCCCATATAGTAGGATGCCCAATGAGTGTAAAACTAGTGGAATTTGGGTGAGCCAAGATGGGTTTTCATATAGGCATAGCTTGGCTTCCTCAAACCTTCCCATTGAAATGTATGCCTTTCAGGATACCATATAGTAGGATGCCAAATGAGTATAAAACAAGTGGAATGCTGTAAGGAGACTCTCCATAAGAGTCCTAGGCCTTAAGGTGGCATTTTTAAAGGCTTTACTATTTACCCATCTTTTTTCAATGCCTTTCCAAGGCACTGCCTGTGCCAAGGACACTTAATGACATCTTCTGTCTTATGTGTCAGATTGTGGACATCCTGGTTCAAAAACATGTTACCTCTGTCTGTGGCTAGGACAAAGGATCCATTTTTTTTTTTTTTTTTTTATATATAATGTGAAAGATGATGTTACGTTGAGTAAATAGATACCAAACATGTCATGCTTTATAATTGCACACACTCGTGGAATGGCGTTTTTTTACGGTTACCAGGTTAGAGTTACAGAGGAGATCTAGGGCTAGAATTGTTGCTCTTGCTCCGACGATCGCGACAATACCTCATGTGTGATTTGAACACCGTTTACATAGGTGGGCGCAACATCCGTATGCGTTTTTCTTTGCTGCGCGAGCTCGCGGGGACAGGGGGCACTTTAATTTTTATTTTTTCACTATTAAATTGTGTTTTTAAAACAAATACAAATGTGATCACTTTTATTGCTGTCACAGGCAATGTAAAAGACCCAAAACCATCCTTTACACTTCAAAGTATTCAGATCATCGAAAAATGGCGATTCTGAATACTGTATATATATATATATATATATTTTTTTTTTAAATCCGGCCACTGGCAGCTGAGTAAACCGAAGTGACGTCGCTTCCGTGTTTACATTTAGGAGACTGGCACAAGGTGACGGAAATGACGGATCTTGGATCGGGTCTCCCTGTGGGATGGGAGGCCCAGTCAGAGCAGCAGCAGGAGGGGGGGGGGGGATGTTAACTCCCACTCCTCCGGTATAACAACCGAGCAGCTTTTAGCCGCATCGGTTGTTATGCCTGGATAACCAATTGCCCGCTCTAAACAATGGTATGTTTCTGGTATAAACCCCGAAACCCGAGGCCACATGTATGCGTACGCTCAGTGCGAAGCGGTTAAAGTGACTACTTTTGTATTTATACCACATGCCGCTGAGCAGCTTCACAAGCAGCCAACGACAAGAAGAGCACAGGAGGAGACATAAGAGCATTTGGAGCGGTGTATACCGCTCCTCCATCACTCATGGTAAAGTGCCGCTAAAACTAGCAGCGTTTTACCGGCAACGCCTGCCCGCTCCAGCGTGAAAGCTGTGGAGCTCCGCCGAAAAAAAAATATATATATATTAAATGTCAGCTGCTACAAATACTGCAGTTGCTGACTTAATATATGGACACTTACCTGTCCTGGGCGCTCGTGATGTCGGCACCCGAAACCGATCTCTCCTTCGGGCTCTAGGGTACTGCCCCCACCATCTTCGGTAAGGGAATCAGGCGCAAAAACAGGTAATTAAAACTTTTGGACAAAAAAAATAAATAAAAAAAAGAGAGGGATAACTTTACTGTTTTTTTTTTTTATTCATTAAAAAGTGCATTTTTTCCAAAAATTGGGTTTAAAAGACCGCTGCGCAAATATTGCAACAACCGCCATTTTATTCCCTAGAGTCTTTGAAAAAAAAAAAAAAGATATAATGTTTGGGTGTTCCAAGTGATTTTCTAGCAGAAAATAAATGGAAGATCTACTAGATGACATTTTTAAACTTGAAGAAGTCAGATATAAACAACTCTCGACCTCAAATACGCCCATAAGCTAGAAACTGAGAATGAAGCTGGCACAGGCCCTTGATCAAAAGACCAAAGATAGGTATAGATATTTTGCCCATTGTGTTTATGAACAGGGGCCAGTTGTTGGCAAGACAATTAAAGAAACAGCAAGAAGCGTGCCACATACATTCCCTGATGGTAAACAAAAACAAATAGGAGATACTCAATTAATAGCGGCTGAATGCCATTGGTTTTATACTTCTTTATCCCTTTCATGACTAAGCTTATTTCTGACATTTGGTGTTTACAAGTTAAAATCAGTATTTTTTGCTAGAAAATTACTTGGAACCCCCAAACATAATGTATAATCTTTTAGCTGAGAATCTAGTGAATAAAATGGAGATGGTTGCAATATTTTATGTCACATGATATTTGTGTTGCAGTGTTTTAAATTGTTTGGGAAAAGGACACTTTCATGAATTAAAAAAACATATATAAAAATAAAAAAATAAAATGAAAAAGTAAAGTTAGCCCATTTTTTTTTGTATAATGTGAAAGATGATGTTACACAGAGTAAATAGATACCAAACATGTCATGCTTTATAATTGCACGCACTTGTGGAATAGCGACAAACTATGGTACCTAAAAATCCCCATAGGCGACACTTTAATTTTTTTTTACGGTTACCAGGTTGGAGTTACAGAGGAGGGTGCGGCATTATCTATCGGTAACATTTGGTATTTGTCCCAGTTTAGCTTGAGTCCTGAGCAGCTAGAGAAATTGGATAGAATGGCCAGCGTCTCCTGTCCACTTGTCTGAGGGCCGAGGCAAGTGGCTCCATCACCAGAGCAAAAAGAGCCGGTGACAGAGGGCAACCTTGCCTTGTACCTCTTCCAACACAAAAGGGTTCCGATAGAGCACCTTAAGTTTTATCTGTGCTGTCAGGTCTTTATATAAAATGTTGATCCGCCTGCGGAATCCTTCTCTGAAACCCATGACCTCTAGAACCGAAGACATAAAAGGCCACGCCACCGAATCAAACACCGTTTCAATGTCTAGTGTAACCATTACCCTACTGGAGGACTCAGTGATAGGAAGCTGAAGATGTGTAAACACTAAATTTATATCTGTTGATTTCCCTGCCATGAAACCAGTCTGGTCTATATTAACCAGAGATGGGAGAATTGTCCGCAGCCTTGTTGCCAATATTTTTTTCAAGATCTTTTTTTAATTCAATAGTTTTTATTTATTTCAGCAAATTGAAAAAAGACAATCAATACAACAGTGCATTAAGTCATAGGAGGAACAGTGTCCCATTGTGGAACATGTTCTCTCGATATATCAAGATACAGCAGTAGTTGGTATATTAATAAATCATGTAAGTAAGTACTGTAATGGTAGCAGATAAGGAATAATTGAACTTAACCGTCAACAGGAACAAGAGTTGGTATTCGCTAAACAGAGCATGGCGCCCTCACCAGGGGGTGACGGCTCGCTAGGGTTCGGTAGATTAGAGATCCCGTACTCCACCCGCGCCCCTCACGGGAACTAACTGCGCAGAGTGGGGCACTGGCTCTCCTCCATAGGAACAGGGATAATCAATACTGTACATACATGCTCATACCACTGGAAATTCCTTACTATTGGTGAACCAAACCGACCAGGGAGACCACAGCGCTGTAACCCTTGCTAGGCATCCTAGTGAGGATGCCAGTAGCTGTTCATGAGAGCAGTGTAAGTTGGTCAGGTCAATCACTTCAGTGATCGTCGGGGGAAGGTTGTCCTTCCATTTCCTCGTTATTGACAGGCGAGCTGCCATAAGGAGGTTGAGCACTACGTGGCGTAGTGCAGTCGGGATCAGTTCTATCCCTAGGGAAAGTATTGCCAGTGCTGGATCTGGTGCCCGTTATTGCGGAAATTACGTTGAACACATGACCCCAGTATTGTCGAAGCTTGGGACATCCCCAGAGTATGTGGAACAGGTCCCCGCTCCAGCCACAGTTTCGCCAGCAGGAGTCGGGGGTTTGGGCCTTGAATTTGGATAAAACTGCTGGTGTGTAGTACCACCGGAGTGTGATTTTTACAGATAATTCCCATAGGTTGGTGCAGTTGGAGGCCCTTTGTGTTAGTTTGCATGCCGTGTGCCATTGAAGGGGTGAGTAGGATCTATGTAGATCTTTTTCCCATTGGTCATGGGATGGAGTTTTAACAAAACTACGTTTGTCTTGAAGGATGTTGTAGAAGAGGGAGATGCCCTTTTTTGGCTGGGATTTAGCTGTGAGATAAACCCAAACACATGGGTTAATGGTGTGTGGATGTGCCTGTGTCTTCCCTAGACAGTGTTGGACTTGTAGGTATTGGAAGTAAGAGTTCTGGGGAATGTCAAACTCCCTCTGTAACTGTTGGAACGATTTGATGGTGTTGGT
Organism: Rana temporaria; assembly: GCF_905171775.1. NCBI lineage: Eukaryota > Metazoa > Chordata > Amphibia > Anura > Ranidae > Rana > Rana temporaria. The sequence goes on from NC_053492.1 coordinate 325,961,188, forward strand.
AGGAGAATATAGGTCTTGGAGGGATTGGATGCCCCTCTCTCGCCACGTTTTAATTGCTAGCGGGGTAATCAGCAGGGATAGAGTATCTATTGGTATTTTCAAAGTGATCGTCGGGTCCGAGTGGTCCCGTCGTGCTAGAAGCTGGAGCCACGTTCTTATGGTCACTTTCATGGGCGGTGCCAGGTGGGTCGGGGCTCTATGTTCTAGAAGGGCGGCAAATAGCCACAGGTTCGGTGGGCCCACCGAGCTGTAGACTCGCTCGATCTCGCCCCAGGTGGTCGAAGGGTCTTGCAGAAACCATTCTCTCGCCTGAGCCATGACCGAGGCCGAGAAATAGTCGCGAAAGTCGATGTAGCCGACCCCACCGGCTAGTCTGTGTTTAATCAGCTTTGTGTGGGAACATCTGGATTTTTTCCCCTGCCAGACGAAGCTTGCTAGCATCGCCTGCAGGGATCTAAAGTAGCTGGCTGGGACCGGGATCGTTACGTTTCGAAATAGATAGAGCAGTTGTGGGAGGTGAATCATCTTGAAGGCGGCAAGTCTGCCCCACCAAGATAACTCAACCTTGCCCAATCTCCCCAGGTCTTGTTGCATCTTATTTCTCAGGGGGATATAGTTATATGGGAAAAGGTCGCGTGTGTTTTTGGTGAGGTAGATTCCTAAATACGGTAGGCACGAGTCTGCCCAGGTGTAAGGGAATTGCTGCTGCAATACATTGCTCGTCACAGGATCTACTCCTAGGTTGAGGATTTGAGACTTAGTGGCATTGGCTTTGTATAATGAGACCTCCCCGTACCAATGTAGTACTTTTTGGATCTCTGACAGGGATCGGGAAGGGTCGGTGATCATCAGGATCACGTCATCCGTGAACATGCTTATCTTATGGGTGTGGGGTCCTATAGTGATTCCGGATATGGCCGGGTTGCTGCGGATGTGTTCCGCTAGAGGTTCCATCATAAGGTTGAACACTAGTGGCGACAAGGGGCACCCTTGCCTTGTGCCATTTGATATGTGGAATGGCTTGGAAAGTAGGTTAGCGGAGTAAACTCGCGCTGAGGGGTTGGTGTTGTTGCTTTTGATATAATAATTATTATTATATTGTATATTTATGATTTAATATCTCGCATATACGATATATGGTTAAAATAAGGGTTCTGTGATTAGAGTGAAAAGCTTTAACATAACACACATTTATTTAGAGAAAAGATATTAGCTATCTAACATACTGCATACATTTACAGTTTTAAAGTAAGGGAAATAAAAGTTAGTTTCAAATACAAGATAAGCACATCACACTAAAAGTATTAAGAAAACAAATTATGACAAGTAAATAAGTGCAGGGGAGAAGATAGATTCTGATGTTACCTTGACATCCCGGGCCCGGGAAGTTCTCATCATCTCTCTCCAATTCTATTGATGAGACCCCCTGACTTTATAATCCTGATGTCACTTCTGATTGGCTGAAATAGCCTTTCCTTTTATGGTCACAGCTTCCTTCCACCTTAACTTTGTCCCTGAGGCCCACTCTGATTGGACATTACTATCCTTTCCAAATATGGGCAACATCCTAGTTCTATCTATTAGCTATGTATAGGTTTGAAGTTTAAACTAATTACCTCTAGCTAGTTAGACCTCCTGTCTATTCATGGAAGAGTACAGTCGTTTCCAGGTGACACCATAAAGTGCAAACCTTTCCCACTGTGATTTCTTCCTGACTTGCTTTGTATGTCAAAAGATGTAGTAGATTGGTCGTCTCCGGCCACCTTCATACAAAGCAATCATGCATATCAAATACAGAGAGTGCTAATTAGATATATTCAATCCCTAACTGTAACTTCTTCCCCACCACACGTCTACTGTTATCGTAATATATATTTATACCTATGTACAATTACGGCGATTAGACATAAACAATTCACCCAGGGCAACAGATGACCCCTTGTGGCCAGTTGAGACAGATGAGACTAGGCCACATTTTAAGTGAGTAATTGTTTATGTCTGATATCCATTAGAATGTTAAGTTTCTCCCTCTGCCATTTTTTTTTTTTTTTTTTTTTTTAGAAGTCAGCCAAGATATATCACCATGCCCGTCATAAAAATCAATACCCCACATTGCAATATGAGAAAACCTTTTCATCCCATTTCCCTCCAGGTTCTAGTGGTGACTAAGCTAAAATCCCCATCATGTAAAAGTTCATTTAACCTTTCCTCGGTTTTCACCATATCATTACTAATTTGATTGTGGAGGTTTACTGACAAAGTATACATTTTTACATCAACATGGGGTATGTATGTGCTAGGATCTGGGACCTCAGGGGTACTCTCAATGATGTCAACACTGGTATGGGGTTTCTATAGTTTGCCCAATAGTACTGTACTCATGTGGAATGAAGCAAAAATTTGGATAGGGTATTTGGACACGACTGACCCCCATAGAGGAATGTCTGGTGATTGGTAACGACACAGTACAGTCCATCCATGTGGTAGGTGACCCTTGTGCTTGGTGTTCTCCATTTTGACCACTTCACTGGGCAGTTAGCCTCCATTTCACGTGGAATGGTTTCTTGAGGTGGTTGGTGTGGACTTTCCAGTTGGGGGTCCCTTGCTACGTTGGCTGTGGGAACCGGGTCATGGTTTAGACCACAGACTGGAGTGTCAGTTTCAAACACATCACAACGGCATACGTATCTATTGTCTTTGACAGTGCAGCAGGCAGTGTGCGGTGCTTTCCATCGCCCTTGAACTTGAATGAGCATTTCGGGGAGGTGCAGCCTTTCCTTGTACACGTCATTCTCGAGGTATCCGAGGGAGTGTATGGACGCCATTGTGTAAAAAGTAGTCCTCTTGTGGATGGAACACGGGCAGCGACATTGTGAAGGATATGTACATTAGGTCACGGTAGGTGCACAGTGACTGGCTTTTCTTGCAAGAAAATGGCCCTCTATTTGGGTGTGGTGTCACTATCCCTATGCTTCAAATTGTGGAAACTGGCAAAGGTTTGCACGTGTCTCCAAAATGTACATTCATTCCACCACTAGTATTAGTGTGAGTACAATACCATTGTGTAAGATCTGTGTCTTTTAAGATAAAATTTCCATACGCGGTGCATATTACCTCTTGGCCCATACCATCCTCTCTAGCTTTATGTTATAAACCGTAAAAAAAATATAATAACAAAAACCTTTTCTCCCCTGCAAGCCCCTCAACACCCTGCAGAACTGGTTTCAGCACTTGCCGAACCTTTTTCCTATTCACCATTTCCGATATGCCGGCGAATCGCTGTCAAATCGGCTTGGTTCCAAATTGACATGTCAGTTTCACAAAGTTATGGGTTGGATGCTAGTATGCTGTCCGTGCCCTTTACCTTTCTGGATCTGAAAATGCCCCTGTGGTTCTGCCAATGGATCCTGAGTTTGCTTGCCTGGGAGGTAATAAAAATCTACTAGCAAGGAAGAGTAAAACAAAGATACATTTGTCTGGGCACATGAGCCGAATTCGGCCATGTTCCACTGGGACAAATTAAGTACCACCTGCACATGAATAAACTTAACGTTATTAAACAATATTCCAGGGATTGAGTTTTCCGTTAGGCTACTTGGTGGTTCCTCTTGCAGTGTTGGGCATTCCAAGGAGGTTGGTTTGTAATAGGGGATTGCAGCTGTATTTTTGGACAAAGTTGTAGGAGTAGGGGTGTTAGTCTTTGGGGACACCTGCAAGGTAATTTTCCCTGGGACGTACTGAAGAGTGGATGCATGAGTGTTGCTGGACAAGAGGATGGAGATAACGAAAGAATATTTCCACTCTCCGGCATCCCTCAACCGTGTCTCTTGAATCAATAAACAATAAAGATCCGTTGTGAAAGCTCATGGCTCTGTTCTGGTAGTCCGTGATCTCCCCAGCAACGCCATTCATCCAAACTAGATGATTATCAATGGAACTCCACCAATAAACTTGCTTCCCTACAGTCCCTACAATGGCCACAGGCAATAAGACGGATTCCCCCTCTAGACAGTAGACCGTATTCTGGTCAACGATCACGCTGATGAACGGTCCAGTCTTCTCTCCCTTGGTATGTCTGACCAGAGCAGGATCACAATCCACATCGACTTCATGGCTCTAAAAGGGAAGAAAGCAAAACATTTTAGTTGCAGAATTTTGTGAAGGCACAAACAATGGGGCACAAAACTGGTATTTGCCCTTGAAAGCCAAATCTTTCCAATACTGAGGAGAGATAGGACCAGTTGACCCTGTCGAACGCCTTCTCTGCGTCCAATGACAGGAGCAGAGAAGGCGTTCCGGATGATGTTGTGTGGTGAATCACGTCGATAAGACGTCTTGTGGCGTCGGACGTTTGACGCCCTTTGGTGAAACCTGTTTGGTCCGCATGGATCAAGGAGGGGAGGACATCTACTAGTCTGTTTGCTATTAATTTGGCATAAATTTTCAAATCAATATTTAAGAGGGATATTGGCCGGAAGTTTTGAGGAACCGTGGGTTCTTTACCTGGTTTGGGCAGGGTGATAAGGGCATCTAACATTTCGTCAGGAAATTGAGATGAAGTGGCAGCGTGGTTGAACATGTCGCAGAGGTAGGGAGTTAATGTGGTAGCGAAGGTTTTGAAGTATTCCCCTGTGTATCCGTCGGGCCCCGGGGATTTCGCTGAGGGGAGTTTATCAATTACAGTTCGTATTTCTGATGGTGTAAAGGGCTTGTTAAGGTCCGATAGTCGTTCCGGAGTAAGGGAGGGGAGGTGTACTTGGTCTAGAAAAGATTCTATGTCGCTTGTCGTGGGGTGAGGTGCGCCCTCACTATCCTTTAAGTTGTACAGTTCACTATAGTATGAACTGAATGCGTCTGCTATCGCTTGCGGATTGATATGTTTATCTCGGTCTGTCGGGTAGTTGATGTATGCTATTTTAGCTTTAAGCCTATGTCCCTTGATGCGTTGGGACATAACCTTACCAGCTTTGTTATTTGAAGCAAAGGAGGTAGCTTTCAGCTTCCTGAGCTTCTTTTCGTATCCCTCTAGTAGCAACGTCCTTAGGTCGGTGCAAAGTTTAAACAGTTTGGCATGAAGGGTCGGGCTTGGGTTAGTTTTGTTCAGTGTATCTGTGGACATTATCTGGGCTGTCAGGTCGTCCAGTGTTTGCATTCTCCTCCTCTTCCACCTAGCTCCTAACTGAATAAAATAACCCCTCATAAATGATTTGTGAGCACACCACAATACCGCCGGGTCGGACACTGAGTTAGAATTGGTGCTAAAGAATTCTTCCAAGCGTTCAGATAGGAACGATTGGCTGTCAGTGCGCTGGAGCAGCGAATTATTCACTCTCCACACGAAGGACTTGGGAGTAGATTGTTTGTTTGTGATTTGAATGCTCACTGGAGCGTGGTCCGACCAGGTGGCTTCATGGATCTGAGATATACATACATTTTGCAATAGCCATTTATCAGATAAGAAAAGGTCGATGAGCGAGTAGGTGTTGTGACGCGAGGAGAGGAACGTGTAGTCCCTCTCTGTCGCGTGACAACACCTCCACACGTCATATAGGTCATGCGCGTTCAAAAAGGCAGCCAGCGGTGAAACAAATCGTTTGGGCCCCGCTGAGGAGTCCATGTCATAGTCAGGTACAAGGTTAAAATCGCCACATATAAGATGTCCTTGCTGTATTTTCAGGGTTGCCTTCAGTACTTTTTTCAGGAAGCTGATCTGTCTAGTGTTCGGGGCGTATATATTCACTATGGTGTATTGAACGTGCTCCACAGTGCATACTAATACTATGTAGCGTCCCTCAGGATCCAGGATACTGTCGTGGAGTTGAAATGCCACTGAGTCTCTAATTGCAATTAAGACCCCCCGTTGTTTTTTCGTGTAGCATGCCGAAAAGACATGAGGAAAGGACTTGTGTTGGCATTTGGGGGCAGCGGTCAGGGCGAAGTGCGTTTCCTGGATGTCGCTATCGTGGGACAGCGCTGTTTTCCATAATGAAGCCCGTTTTACCGGGTGGTTGAGACCGTTCGTGTTCAGGGAGAGAACATGGATGGCCATCTTGGAGTGGAGGTGTGTGCAGGATGGGAAAGACTCACAGTTCTGAAGGTATCACAGGCGGTGTATGGTACTGGGCAGTCGGTTACTGGTAACTTGGTAGCACTGGGAATCTCGGTTGGTCTGGATGCTGTAGAGATTCTGGCGAAGAGAAAATTCAAGCGGTTCTGTTGGGAAAGAGACAGTTAGTGAAATATGAACGCTGTGCACAGTTGCAGAGGTCCTGGCCTCTGTGCGATTGAGGGCCTAGATGACTCTAGAGCCTGATGCTTCGTTCCCACCACCGTGGGCACCCGACTTGAGACGGGCAGCTATCGGCCAGTGAGTGAAATTAGATAGTCACGTGAAAGGATTAACGAAGAACTGGTAAACTCAAACAAAAAAGGTCAGCAGCAATAAACAGGTGTACTGACTCAAAACAGGGGAATGTTCCAACAGCTAGTTGTCAGTAGGACAGAGAACAGGGGATCGTCGTCGCCTTACAAAGTTAGGTTTGAGGGCTCATTTCCTGCCAGGCAGTGGTTGGTTTGGGCGGCGTTTGCCTCTTGGTCGATGGTCTGAGAAGGCTTGTTGGTCTGCAGGAGATAGCTCCAAGATGATGCCCCAGGAGTGGAGGAGCTGTAGGCCATCCCGTGGATGAGATACAACATTGGTCGAGCCATTGTGGGTGATCACCAGCGTGGCTGGGTGCCTCCACTTGTAGGATATCTTGTGATTATTAAGAGCCTTTGTCACTAATTTCATCTGCCTCCTCATGGATAGTGTAAATTGAGATAGGTCTGCATATAAGTGAACGCCATTGAATGGGGCTGGGAGTTCGGGGGTTAATCTGGCTTTCGCTAGGAGTTTCTCTTTGGTTGGAAAGAAATGGATCTTCATAAGCACATCCCTAGGGATGGAGGCCTCCAGGTGCTTAGGTTTGGGGATCCTATGTATGCGGTCAATGATGCTTTCAATTTGCGATACTTCAGGCAGCAATTTTGCAATCATTTCCCGGGCATAATTGTGCAGGTCAGCAGGCATAACAGACTCGGGGACCCCCCTCATTTTAACGTTATTTCTCCTCGAACGGTCCTCGAGGTCTGCGAGCTTTGCTCTTATCCAATCTGTTTCCTCAGCCTGGTCCCTGCATGCATCTATGAGCTCATTAACAGTGCTAGCACAGTCATCCATTTTACATTCCACTTGTTGTACCCTATCTCCTAGGGTATTCAGTTCTGCTGTGAATCCCCTCACCATCGTGGAGATATTTAGCATGAGGGAGGATTGCAGGGACAGTAACATGTCCTTTAGAGTGGTGTCCAGGACAGGTTGTCCGGACGTAGGGAAGAGGGCAATGGAGGAAGCAGCATCGAGGCCTACCTTCTCCTGCGGCGTTAGTGAAGCCTCCTCTCCCGGGGCCTGTAGTGTGGCGTCCATCCGCATCCGTGTTTTCGCCGGGCTCTGTGTCGATGGTGTGTGAGGCGATCTATCACGGGCTCCGTGCGGCTCGGTGTCTTCCTCCCACGGGACCGGATTCGAATCCGGGAGGTCTGTGTATGGCGATGAGGTAAACTGCAGGCGCGCGCCGGCGCCATCTTGGCTCCTCCGTCCCCCTGACGGCATGGTGAAGAAATCCGTCAATTTCCTCGGCTCAAGATCCTCCTGCGAAAGAGTGGGTAGATGCAAGGACTAACAATTCCCTGCATTGGTCTTCAGGCCAGGCAGGGGTTGCCCTGTATAAATTTTCATAGAAGGATTTGAATTTGTTTAGAATTAGCTCGGGAGCCTTACGCTTCCTAGCCTGCATCGGGTCGATGTCCCGAGGATGGGCTTGCTGGATGGGGCTCTGAGCGGTCCAAAGTGCGCTGGGCAGTCGCTGTTCCCCCGGTTCTCTGTCAGAGCTGCAGGCTTAAGCGTCCATCTTCTCCGCTCGCAAGCCACGCCCCCTTTTTCAAGATCTTGAGGTCATAGTTTAGCAAGGAGATCTGCCTATAGGAAGTACTTAGGGATGAGGACTATATGTGACTGATACATAGAAGGGGGCAAGGACATTTTCCCTTTACATTCAGAAAAGACCTTCAACAGTTCCGATGCAATTAATGAGGCATACATTCTGTACCATTCACCAGGTAAGCAGTCTGGTCCCGGTGTTTTACCGCTGGGAAATTAGCATACCTCCTCTGCGGTAAAATCTTTGTCCAAAAGCTCAAGATCCTCCTGCGAAAGAGTGGGTAGATGCAAGGACTAACAATTCCCTGCATTGGTCTTCAGGCCAGGCAGGGGTTGCCCTGTATAAATTTTCATAGAAGGATTTGAATTTGTTTAGAATTAGCTCGGGAGCAGAGATTACCTGACCATCTGCTTCATGATGTCCTTCAGGAAGAACAAGAACCCTCTTGCCCAGTACGAATCTATCCAACTATTTGCAGACCTTTCCCAATATACAATGCAGAGACGCAGGGCCCTTCTGCCGGTCACTAAGGCACTGCGCAACCATGACATTGTGTATAGGTGGGGCTATCCGGCCAAACTCACGATCTCGAGAGACAACCACTCTTCTGTGGTTAACAACCTCGCAGAGGGCCTGGCCCTCCTTCGGTCCTGGGACATTGTTCCGGCGCAGGTAGAAAGTGACCAGCCCACAGCCTCTAAGGTTTCTACTCAGGATTCGTGGCACACAGTTTCCCACAAGAAAAAGGGCAAAAAACGACCCTCCTAAGTGCCTTGGTTTCAACTACAACATAGCACTACCTGACACCCTACTGACATTGATGTTTCCCCCCGTGTTAAATGAGCAGACCCCCTGCTCCCAGATTCTTCACAGGATCTCCCTTTTTACTACTAGAGTTGGTTTTGATCGAACTGTTTTGTTGCTCGAAGACCACTAACCCTAGTGGCGTTGTTTTGTTTTTCTGTTCTTTTTTTCTTTTTTCCCTCTTTGTTTCTCCCTACCCCTTGACAAGAGATGGACTTCGCCCCATGGACCAGGATATGTCGAGACCTACGCTTCCGGAAACGACACCTTGGATTTCATCTTTGCTACGCCAGCTTTTTCAACCCGAGGTACTGTTACATCACCACACCACACTACCATGGTGCTTAACGTAGTTTCCTTTAATGTGCACGGGTTAAATCACCCGGCTAAGAGAGCGGCACTCTGGAAGGAGGCTCGGAAACTACAGGCGGACATCCTGTGTCTACAGGAATCCCACTTTCTCTCCTCCAAACCCCCTTGCTTCAACCATAAGAACTTTCCTCATGTGTTTTGTGCCTCTGCCCCACACAAGAAGCATAGGGGGGTTATCACGATCATTAGAGACTCCATCTCGTTTAAACTGGGGGAGGTGATTTCTGATCCGGCGGGTAGATATGTGATTCTTGTGGGGGAATTTAACAACCGTACTTATACAATTGTGAATCTCTATGCCCCAAACGCTAATCAGGTCAGGTTTGTCAATAAGGTCTTTAAGAAACTGCTTGCTGTTAAGAAAGGTAATGTTATTATATGTGGTGACTATAACATGACGGTAGACTACAGTGTTGACACTACCTCCAAATCCAAACGCCCGCTCCCTTCCCTACACCCTGCTCTCATCAGAGAGGATTACTATGATGTTTGGAGATGTCAGCACTCCAGTGAAAGGGACTACTCCTTCCACTCGACCAGGCACAATACATACTCCCGTATTGACATGGTACTTGTCGACAAGGCTCTGCTTCGGGCGGTCACCTCCTCCGCCATCCACGACATCTCGTGGTCAGATCACGCACCTGTCTCCATTTCGCTGGCGGAGGAGATGGCCCCCAGCCCTGCCTACATTTGGAGGGCCAATGCCGGGGTATTTCAAACACAGGCTCAGGTGAACATTATCACCAAACATTTAAAAGAATTCTTTGAATTGAATCAGGGTTCGGTAGCTGACCCGACGGTCTTGTGGTGTGCCCATAAGGCCTTTATTAGAGGCATCTTACTCCAAATTAGCTCACGACTAAAACGCCAGAGAACCCTGAAAATAGATCTTCTCCTAAAAGAAATCAGATCTCTGGAAGTGCAAAATAAGGCCTCGCCAGCTCTAGATCTGTCAAACAAATTGGTCACTCTTAGATGTGATCTTCATCTGAAACTAACGTACTACTCCTCTGGAAACAAGGCTGGCAAATTTTTGGCATGTTGCCTGAAAGACCAGAGAACTCGTACGAAAATTCCCTTCATCCGCGACACTACGAACAATAGCAAGTTGTATGACCCGAGAGACATTGCCAATTCTTTCGCAGATTACTATTCTGCCCTATACAACATTAAAGACGATAGCAACACCCCACAGCCCTCAGATCAAGACATACAAAATTTTTTGGATAATATATCCCTCCCTGCCCTGTCACCTACGCAACTAAATGCCTTAAATGCCCCTATCACAGCTGCGGAGATCCTGAAAATGATATCTAAGATGCCCCTGGGTAAATCCCCTGGCCCTGATGGCCTGCCTAACGACTATTATAGAGCGTTTGGTGAGAGCCTTGCCCCTTCACTGTGCTCAGTTTTTTCTCAGGCCATGGACTCTGCAAGTTTCCCCCCTGAGATGCTGTCCGCCTATATTGTCACAATTCCCAAACCTGGTAAACCTCCGGATATCCCCTCTAACTTCCGCCCCATATCACTTTTAAATACAGACGTAAAGCTATATGCCAAAATTCTGGCCCAAAGACTCTTGACTGTTATACCATCCTTAGTAAACCCTGACCAGTCCGGTTTTACTGCGGGCAGACAGGCATCAGACGCCACCCGCAGGATTATTGGAGTAGTGCAACACGCTTGGGCCTCTCGGACGCCTTCTCTGCTCCTCTCATTGGACGCGGAGAAGGCGTTTGACAGGGTCCACTGGACCTACATGTCTCATGCCCTTACCAAATTCGGGTTCCATGGCCCTATTAGGTCAGCTATTCTAGCCCTCTACTCACACCCCTCGGCCCAGGTCTTTACATCCAACTGCCTCTCCCGACCCTTTCTTATATCAAACGGGACGCGTCAGGGGTGCCCTCTCTCCCCCTCCATATTCAACCTCCTGATCGAACCTCTAGCTGAAAAAATCAGAGCCCACCCCCACGTCACTGGTTTCTCTATCCAAGGCACATCTCATAAAATTAATTTGTTTGCTGATGATATCATCTTGTCCATAACATTCCCGACCACGTCTCTTCCCCATATCCAGGAGGTCTTACACTCCTTTAGTAATATTTCCTACTATAAAGTTAACTCCTCCAAGTCAACTATTCTGCCTATGCACCTCCCTATCCCAACCCAGGTCTATCTAGAAAGAGCATTCCCCTACTCGTGGGCTAAGAAAAGTATATCATACCTAGGTCTCCAGATCACAACAGACCCTTATGGATTGGCCGACGCCAACTACCCAGCGCTAATAGCGAAACTCGCTAAGGAGTCGTCGCGCCTATCCAAAGTAGAACTTTCCTGGGCTGGTCGTCTAGCCTCTTTCAAGATGCTACTACTTCCCCAGATCCTGTATGTTTTCCGCACACTACCCATCCCTCTGAAACCCCCTCATCTCCGGTCACTAAACTCCATCCTTAGGTCCCATGTCTGGAGCGCACGTAGGCCCAGGTGTTCAAAAACACTGCTGACTAAACATAGAGCTGTAGGTGGTATGGGTCTCACAGACATAAAGGATTACTATCGCGCTTCCCTCCTGAACCAACTTAAGATGTGGATTGCAGATTCCCCAGTGACCCCCTGGTGTTGTATTGAGAGATCTCTGAGCCCCACCAAGGACCTGATCTCCTTGCTCTACCTGGACAGGATAAAACCTTTTCCTTTGCACCAACTGCCCTTGTCTCTTAGGGCCTCCCTGGAGGCCTGGAGGGACCTTGGCAACATTTCCGATTCCCGTGACGTGTTGGTAGAAATACCAGTCCCTATTGAGACCTTGGAGAGTGCGATTCCCAATGTCAGCCTTAGGGGCTGGAGAGACATGGGTATTACTCATCTCTCCCACCTTTTTAGAGCAAATCATGTTTCCACTTTCCAATCCCTGCAAGATACATACAACCTTACTCAGGCAGACATGTACAAGTTCCGCCAAGTTTCACATTTCCTTAAATCTGTCAGCGAATATAGGGTATTACTCCCTGACCAGGTCTGGAAGTTCTACAAGTCCACTACCCCCTCCGCCAAGGGGATTCCCCTCTTTTACAATCTTCTCCAGCACAGACGTTCCTTTGTCAAGTCCCCCCCATTCCTGAAATGGGAAGAGGATTTGGGCACCACCTTCACAGAGCCTCAGTGGCGAGTTGCTCTTAACTCTGCCTATAAGGCTTCCAAATGTATTAACCACTGGGAACTCGCCCAGAAGATCACCCTGAGATGGTACCTTACGCCATACAGGATGTCGAAGTTCTCTCTAGACAACTCCCCTCTGTGCTGGAGGGACTGTGGCGAGGTGGGAAACATTATGCATGTCTTTTGGAAGTGCAAACACTTAACAAGCTTCTGGAATAGTGTGTTCAGGTGTATATCCTCTATTACTGGAGTTCTCACTCGACCAGATCCTGCATTGGCCCTGCTAGGTTTGACCATCGACAAATTCCCTCCCCAGCTCCGCACCGTGGTGACTCATCTGCTGCTAGCGGCGAGGTCACTCATCACTCGGAACTGGAAGTCCAACTCAGTCCCAAATCTTTCAGATGTAATTACTTTCACTCGTAATAATTACATATATGAATCCCAGATTGCCTCAAGAACTGGTCAGAGGAGAAGCTTTGATAATAAATGGCAAGTCTGGACCGAATGGGATAGAAAGTGAACTAACCTTTGGTACACTGTTCTCTTGATGATAGCGTATAGCTAGCGGAGGTCCTCACCATGCCCTGGTATGACTACTACTTTGTATCTTACTTAATACTCACAGTCCATCTCACCCTTGTCATGTTCCCATCCCTTTTATTTTGATCCAGTTTATTTTATCCAGTTTTATTTTATCCAGTTTTATTTTGTTTATCTTCATATTACTTCTTGCTAATTCCTTCCTGTTGCAAGTCGTTTATTGGTATTATGTTCCTTTTCATACCTATTGGTGACGGAGTCTACAGGGCTGTTTATTAGAAGTGGCTGCATTTCTCCAGTATATATAGTAGGTCTCATTTTGTAACCTGTTGTTTTTTATTTTTATGCTGTAGCAGAACTGTGGTCCCTCTCTCGTGTCAAACACTCTTGTCATGTTCCTGTTTTCTCTGTGAATTATTGACTTACGACTTCTTTTTCTTATGCTCTTAAAAATGAAAACTTTTCAATAAAAACTTAATTGAAAAAAAAAAACACGTATGATGGCAGTACACGTCTCCGGTATGATGACCCCAAGCGACTGGGGAGAGATGCCTGTCGAGAACTTGAGGTCCTGCAGGCTCCTCCCAGTTGCCAGGTACCGCAACGTGGCAATAAGCCTCTGCTCGGCCATGATGGCTTGGCGCATCACAGTGTCCTGCCTCGTGATATAGGGGGACAGAAGATCCAGCAGACGGTTGAATACGGGGTCCGTCATGCGGAGAAAATTCCTAAAATCATCAGGATTATTCTCCTGGAGTTCCCTAAGCAGAGGCATATGAGAAAACTGGTCACGCTGGCGCAACCAATTCTTGGCCCAGAAACGCCTCCTCCCACTGTTGCTGGCCAATAAACAGGTTCGCTGGACATGGCCAGAAGCAATCCCATAACCAGCACCAATTCGCGAGAATCGACGCTGCTGCTCCATCATGGCTTCAAACCGGCCGGCTGGTCAGTCAAGAACACACTCCAACAGAAAGCACCCCCAAATCCAGCACAACCTGCTAAGCCCGCACGACAAACAGATACGAGCGCACAGTACGCAGAAACGTGCTGAAAGCCTGTGCCCGAATGCCAACTGCGAACCCGCAAGCAAACGCACTGAACCCGAGAATACCTACTGTCAAAACGCGGAGACTGAAATGCACGAATCGGCTCTAACCAAACCTTGACTAGCACGCGGTAACACGGAACTAGCAAAAGCGGAACAGAGGGCGGCGCCGTTGACTTTGGTCTTCCCCTTTATAGTGACGTCTTACGTGGTTTACGTTGCATACGTTCTGGTTCGCGGGGATTTTTTGGCGCTAGTGTGTACGTTCCAGCGGACCAACAGATAAATCCGCCGATCCGCTGAAACCGATCCGGGGATACATTTCAGCGGATGGATTCTATCGTGTGTATGGGGCCTAAGGGTAAACTAACAGGCAAAGTTCCATAAGAGTTCAATACAGTTACTCCCTGATAACACTGTTATGTTTAGATAATAATACTTGCGGTATTGTTGATTATCTGATGAGATATTGCAAGCTTGGATTGGTACTTCAATACAGTTACAGCTTGTTAACACTGTTCTGTTTAGATAATGATACTTGCGGTTCTGTTGTTTATATGATGCAGAAACTACATGCTAGGTTGGTCTGGTCCTGGAATGCCAGTGAGTGCAGGGTGCTAGGAATCCTTCCTGTTGTCAGCTGTCAGGCTGGACGAGAGATCCCTGGAGAGTTGGAGCCTGGAGGAAGGTGCAGCTCTCAAAGTTGGATGAGGGGTTGGTGCTCCGGACTGTCGCTGGTCAGGGGGCTTGTGAGCGGATCCCAGGTGACGGCAGGGGTCCAACAAAATAGCTGAACACCCTGCCGTCATTGCTGTCAGTTTAAATAGCCCGCGGGGCGCGGGAAAAGACGAAGCACGCTGGGGCGCGCTTCCGCGTTCCAGCGTGGAACGCAAGCCACGGCGCAGCGAAAATGACGCGGCAAATTCAGGGAGACGAGCGCAGCTGAAGGAATCAGGTAAGGCTGCGCTCGTGTTACAAAGAATAACGCCAGTGGCGTTACAAAAGGGTTTTCCAATGCTTTATTTCCTGGCCAACATCAACTTCAAATGGGAAGAAAAGGTTGATGAGAAAATATCAGTCCTGGATATAAACCGAGCAGTCCTGCTCTCAGTAGTATCAAATTATCATTCGTCCACACTCTTTCTGAGTGGGTGAAGTGCCCCCGGACAGACCCCTCTCACAAGCCTGGCAGCCGAGGTGTCACTTTGGATTTGCTGGCAGGAACAGATGTCTCTGACAGACCTGGCTCTAGGGCCTCTGCCACAGGCCAATTACTTTAGGTGAGTTAAATGGATGAATGGAGCGAATCCTCCCAGTAGGTTTTAGCATAGGTCACCAGATAACAGCAAAGCGTACCTGTCAGCATTCCGGTCACCAGATCCCCGATTGGTTCGTTCAAGCCCTGTTGGACAACCTGCCTCCGGGTTCCCCTCAAGCCGACCCCCCAATCGAACGGCACCCAGCCTGGGATCCTCTCAATCGAACCGGGGGCCAAGTAAGTTACTGGAGTCCCCTTTTACCTCCGGATGAGGTTTTGTGTAGCCTGCAATTCTGGCCTGGTGGGCCGTGCTGGCGGGGTCCATGGATGCGCGCACCCTGAAGGTGGATGCCACACCTGGAACTGGGACCCCGCGAAAGCTTGCTTAGCACATGACACCTGTCACAGATATACCCTCCCCCAGCATGCCCCATGAGAAAAACAACTCCTCTAATTGGCTGCTGGGGAAAACTTACTCTGCCAGAAACCCTCTGGCGCCAACTGCTGGCCAGGGATGGTATCGCATCCCTGGAGCACAGACTGACCCAGTGGAATTTTTCTGGAATGACAGAAGTCCCAATTTAGCAAATTGTGAATGGGAGCAAAATAACTCTCCCATTCCCCACTAACTTTAGCGTAGTGCCCATACTGAAAGTAAGGGGGCGCTACACATAAATTACACATCTCATTTCTCAACCACCTATTACACGTTTGAAGGCCCTGGAGCACCAGGACAATGAAAACGCCCACAAAATTACCCCATTTTGGAAAGCAGACACCCCAATGTATAATCTATGAGACATAATGAGTCTTTTGAACAATTCGTTTTTTTCCAGACGTTTTTGGAAAATGTGGAGAAAAAATTAAAACACATTTTTTTTTACACAAAGTTGTACATTTTTAAGATATTTCCAACAAATAGCATGTACATAGCAAAAATGTCAAAATACGTTCTGCTCTCCTCCTGAGTATGACAATACCACATGTATTAGACTTTTACACAGCCTGACCACATACAGAGGCCCAACATCAAAGTAGCACCATCGGGAATTCTAGGAGCATACATTACATATATAATTTCCTGGCAACCAGGGCCAGATTAAGAACATCATGGGCCTGGTGCTGAGGATTTTGGTGGGGCCTTTTATAAATAATAAATAAATGCGTGGGAATGACATGAACGCAGCCCGGCCATGGCAAGTGACCAAAGGCACAGAACCTAGAAGGAAGACCGGGTGAAGATGGAAGTGCCCGGGCCCCGCCTGATTCATCACAGCGCAGCACTGGAGTGCTCAGTCTGAAAATGTAAGTGTACCCTAATGTGCTAATATTCTGTGCATACTTGTACATTGTGGCATAACCTACCCCAGGGTCTCTAAAAAGTAGTAATGTCAGGAAAATTTACTATCACTTTAATATCACAGGATCCCAGGAGCCTCTCATGGGGCCCCTACTGACCCAGTGGCCCTTGGGCAGTGCCTAAGTGCACAGTTGCCAACATTTAAAAAATATTTTCAGGGACACTTTTTTATATAACTGCTATATTTAGAGTAGATGATATCCCCAATGTTTCTCTATACATCATAGTAGTAATCACAAAATTAAATGAGTACTAATAATGGGGCAGAACAAATATGAAAATTGAGATTTCCTTTAGTTGAACTAACAAAAGTGTCCATTCTAGAGCTGGTAACATTGAGGATATTTAGTATAATTTTAAAGAACTGTTTTGTGGGTAAGCGACATAGGGGAGGTGTATGGACGGTATATAAGTGGGAAGTATGTGCAGGTGAGGTAGAGGAATGTGGAGGGTCTAACAGTGGGCACTATGTACAGGAGAGGAGTGCAAAGGGTATGGCAAAAGGCACTATGTACAGGAGAGGAGTGTGAAGGGTATGACAATGGGCAGTATGTACAGGAAGAGTGTGGGGGTATGACAGAGGGTAGTACGTACCAGAGAGAAGTGTGGAGGGTATTATGGGGCAGTATGTACAGGAGAGGAGTGTGGAGGGTATGACAGTGGGCAGTATGTACAGGAGAGGAATGTGGACGGTATGATAGTGGGCACTATGTATAGGAGAGGAGTGTGGAGGGTATGACAGTGAGCAGTATGTACAGGAGAGGCGTGTGGAGGGTGCGACAGTGGGCACTATGTACAGGAGAGAAGTGTATGACAGCAGGCACTATGTACAGGAGAGGAGTGTGAAGGGTATGACAGTGGGCACTCTGTATAGGAGAAGAGTGTGGAGGGTATGATTGTGGGCACTATGTACAGGAGAGGAGTGTGGAGAGTATGACAGTGAGCACTATGTACAGGAGTGGAAGGATATTTAGGGACTGCTTAGTGGTTAAGCGGGTCATACATGGATTGAAATTACGCTAATTATGCAGAGACCAGCCATAGTCGATCTATGTATGGGCTAGCTGGTTTTACACAAGTCAATCTATTAATCGACTTGAGTACAACCAGCCTGTTAGGTTTTTCCCAAAACAATCAGTGCTGCCAGCTATAGTTGGCAACACTGATCATTGAACTCACTGGCAGAACACAATAACACTGCAGGAGTGATTCCCCCATCCACAGGTCAGCAGGTGAGAGGGTGTGTGGGGACAGGCTGGGGAGAGATACTAGTCAGTGGCTGGGTAGGCACTGGTAGTATCAGAGGCAGATACACACAGGTTACATACGCCACGATCGTTAGAGCAAGAACAATAATTCTAGCACTAGACCTCCTCTGTAACTCTAAACATGTAACCTAAACATTTTTTAAAGCATCGCTTAGGATACTAAAAAAATCGTGCTAACTTAACTAACTAGTGTTTTTTTTAATGAATGAAAAAACATGTTTGAAAAATTGGTGCGCAAATACCATGCTAGAGCTGCACAATTAATCGTTAAAAAAATTGTGATCTCGATTCAACCCCCCTGACGATCTCCAATGCAGAGTTTGCAGATTCTTTCAGTGGAAAGACTTTCAGCTATCAAAAGAAAATATCTGGGCAGTCTGCCATGTTTTTATCAGGAAACATTGTAACTAACGCTTCCTTCTTAGATCAAAGGGATACACTTCTGTGTGTAAAGAAAAAATCTGGGCAGTCTGCCAAGTTTGTAAACAACATGAAACATTGTAACTAACTTCCTTCTTAGATCAAACTTCTGTGTGTAAATGCAGGAAATTTAACCACTTAAAGTCCAACACTTGTTTCTTAAGTTAAAAAGCAATATTATTTGCTAGAAAATTACTTGGAACCGCCAAACATTATATATATTTTAGCAGAGACTCTAGGGAATACAATGGCCATTGCTGCAATATTTTATGTCACACTGCATTTGCCCACTTCAATGAATAATAAAAGATGTGAAAGATGATTGTAAGCCGCAAGAATCGTGATCTATCTTCTAAGCAAAAAAATTGCAATTCTCATTTTAGCCAGAATCGTGCAGGTCTATACCGTGCAACATAAAAAGTGCAAAGACCACCATAGAGTAATTTTCTAGCAAAAAACAAATGATGATTTTTACATGTAGTAGAGAAGTGTCAGAATTGGCCTGGGTGGCAAGGGGTTCATTACCATGAGTAATATACAAATAATTATTATAAGCACTGTGATCCTATCAGTCTGCTGCAGTGTGTCAGCTTGTATTTATATTGGCCGCTCTGAATATAGCTTCTGACAGGCTGTGCAAGCAGGCCCGTATCTCCGGAACCATAAATGATAGCCATCCCATATTTTGACCAGTTGTGGGGTAGGTCTTCAACTGCCTACTCCCCAAATGTGGGGTTTCTGTGACCTCTGGTCGTCGAGCTACAACCACCCAAATTCGATCTTTTTTTTTTTTGGCAAATGGGCCTATCTTGAGAAAGGGGCCTGGAGCTGCAGCTCCATCAGCCCCCTTGTTAATCTGGCCCTGCTGGCAACCTATCATTTTTGAAGGCCTTCATATTTCTAACACATAGCATTTACATACCAAAAATTACACTCCAAAATAAATTCTATTGAGGAAAGTAGTGTCCCCAGAGGAGAGAACTG
Source organism: Rana temporaria (assembly GCF_905171775.1). Classification (NCBI taxonomy): domain Eukaryota; kingdom Metazoa; phylum Chordata; class Amphibia; order Anura; family Ranidae; genus Rana; species Rana temporaria. The sequence goes on from NC_053492.1 coordinate 325,980,389, forward strand.
GTCCAGGCAGCAGGCAGCAGGCAGGGATGTGCTTAGCAACAACAAAAGTAATTATCCAGGCAGCAGGCAGGAATATTGTCTATAGTCAGAACAAGCATATCATCGGCACAGCCAAAGCATTTGTCCATAGAAATTGTCCAGGCAGAGACAGCCAGCACAGCCATAATATTGGTCCTGGCACACTGTTACCTGCCTGCACTCATTATTGTACCGCTCTCCAGCCCTTCATAAACATAGTGGGGCAGATTCAGATAGATCAGCTGATCTTTAGATCCACGTAATCTATCTTATTTACGATCCGCCAGCGCAAGTTTTTGAGGCAAGTGCTGTATTCAGAAAGCACTTGCCTCGAAAGTTGCGCCGGCGGATCGTAAATCCCCCGGCAGAATTCAAATTCCGTGGCTAGGGGGAGTGTAGTATTTAAATTAGGCGCGTCCCCGCGTCGATTTAACTGCGCATGCGCCGCCGGCTAAATTTCCCAGCGTGCATTGCTCCAAATGACGTCGCTAGGACGTCATTGGTTTCGGCGTGAACGTAAATTACGTTCATCCGTATTCGCGAACGACTTACGCAAACGACGTAAAAATTCAAAACTCGGCGCGGGAACGACGGCCATACTAAACATAGGATACGCCGCATATAGGGTGATCTGTACGCCGCGTATAGACACTCCCCCTTGCTTGGGATTGGACGGGTGACCTGTCTATCAATGTGCAGATCACCCGGCCGTCCAATCCCGAGCAAGGGGAGTGTCTATACGGGGCGGGGAACAGACAGCTATTCAAATTCAAGCTGTAATGTTCCCCGCACGGTGATTAATTAGGCGGTGGCGGCGGGCCGTAATCTCGGTAACGCCGCCAATGTAGTGGGAACGGCGTTGCCGAGAGGGTAAAAGTAATCAGGTAGATTACTAGTTACCCGCAGAAGGGCAATCGTTACGTAACAGCGTTTATTTAAACGCCGTTACTTACAACACTGTTGATATTACACATCATTCTGCAGAAACTGTCAGTCTGTCTTTTCTGAAATTCTGCACTGCAAATTGCTAGTTATGGTCTGTTGTGGAGAAAGTTATTGAATCTAAAGCCATTAAAGCTGTGGAAAAGCACCAAAAATGTATACAAACATCAAATACATATACTCATTAGCTGTGTCAATCATTTTTTGCAGTACAAAATACATGTTTAGTGTGGAAATTTTTCTTGTTAGAATTGTTGAAATATTTATAAAAGAAAGGACATAGCTGTCTTTATAAATTCTGATGTCCCTTACAATAAAATCCACAGTAATCTGCAAATCTGTCAAATTATCTGCAATCATACCACCCACTGCCAGAAAAAAACTTGTATAAGGGGTGGTTTGTCCTGGGGGGCAGCAGTGTGTGGGGCTGCCGCTGCGGGCGGCATCTGAAGGACGAGTCCACGCCGCGCTCACCACATAGGCCAGACACACGCCCGCAGAACCGCCGCCGCGACTTGCAAGGCTTCAGAAACAGGTAAGGGGGACCTGTTTTAAAGTTGCCTGTCTAAAAAAACACCAAATCCCTGCAATAATATATTAAGCAGCCTGTATAATGTATTATTGCTGGGATTTGTAGTCCTCTGTAACTGCTGGTATTCTGCATTGCATTTTAAATAATATATTGCTGGGATTTGTTGTTCCTCTCTAGCTGCTGGTATTCTCCATTGCGCTGTATAATGTATTATTGCTGGGATTTGTAGTTCCTCTATAACTGGTCAGTGGTAATCTGCATTGCACAGTATAATCATTATACAGCGCAATGGAGAATACCACCAGCTATAGAGGACTACAAATCCCAGCAACAGTACATTATATACAACGCAATGCAGAATACCAGCAGTTACAGAGGAACAACAAATCCCAGCAATAGTACATTATACAGCACAATGCAGAATAACGCCATCTATGCTATCTTTCTTGTAAAAGATAAATAAGTTAAACGATCACTTTAAGCATCATAGCCATTAAAGCTTAATGGAGCAAATATATAATGTATGGTGTGTGCCGGGGGGGAGGGGCGGCAAAATGCAACCTTCGCCTTAGTTGTCAAAAATCCTTGCACCGGCCCTGCAATCAGGTAAGACCTGTGCACGGGGGCACAGGGGTAGAAGCTTCACCCACCCAAATCTTTATGAAGCCTCCGGACTCCAGACCCTAATCCGGAAATTACAAAACCTGTATACAACAAAAAAAATAGCATTCTCCATCCGGAAAAACAATTCAGGCGCCCCTCACATGTGAGACCCCTGTGTACTACAATAGCAGGGCAACAGATCAGTCCATGCGGTAGTCAAAAGCATAGTCCATAAAACAGGCCAGGGTCAGTTCACGTGCAAGCAGTCCAAGCGGTAGTCAGAAGTGTAGTTGATAAAACAGGCCAAGGTCAGTTTACATGAAAGCAGTTTAAGCAGTAGGCAGAAGCGTAGTTGATAAAACAGGCCAGGGCCAGTTCACATGGAAGCAGTCCTAATGTTAGGCAGAGGCATAGTCAAAAACAGGCCAGGGTCAGTTCACGTGGAAGGCAGTGGCATGGTTATTTGAGGAAGCATGGGAAATGGTCAGCACAGATGATGAAAATGGGGAAATGTTAAGAATATGGGCAAATATTTTAGGGATGTGTGATACAGTTTGAAACATTTACCAATGCAAAGACCGGGTTTGGAGGGACACTGGGGACAATGGTAGCAGGTATCTCTTTGAAATCCTCTTTTGCTCCATACTCAACATCTTTTTTTGGTATCTTCGGCCTGCTTCAGATGGTGTACTGTTGTCTGGGAAGTGTACCAGGGACTCATCTACAGATACTGTATATGCTGATCGGGGACATAGTTCTGCAAATTGTTGGGAAAATAAATGAATGAGTCTGCAAATTTTATATAACTTATCGTAATTTGGATCATTGCGGGGAGGGCACTGGGTGTTGTCGCTGAAATGAAGAAAGCGCATAATCATCTCGTATGAGGACCTGGACATTACGGAAGTATAAACGGGCATGTGGTGGATGGGTTTAATAGACCAATAGGCATGTCCTTCATTTTTTTTGTAAGCCCCATGTTTATGGTGAGGCCCATAAACACTTTGAACTCCTCCAGAGTCAAATCCTTCCACTCAAACAGACAGGCTTATGATGATTGGGGGTTGTTGACAATATGCTGCTGGGCATATAAATTGGTCTGGTCCATGATGAATTGCAGCAAAGTGTCGATTTCAGTAAAATTTGGGGTATTGGCCTGCACACCAGGCTGTGCGGTGAAAGGGGGAATTCTTGCTGATCCTGAGTCGGAAGGCAGCCATGATGGATTGGCAAGACCATCTGGGAGATATGTAGCGGCCCTGGCTCTTGGGGGACGTGGCACTCCAGTGCTGGTAGTTGGGGCATTTGAAGTTCCTGTGCTGCCATTTGGGCGTGATGCTGCAGCAGTTCTGCTACTGGGCCTGGGCATTTCTTGTGGTCTTTCGCTGGCAGCAGAGTTGGTAGTGGGCCTTTGATTTTGGGGTCTATCGCTGACGGCAGCACTGGTACTGGGAATTTGATCCTGGGGTATATTGCTGGCGGCTGCCTGGTTTCCAGAGCGCCGTGCCCTTTTAGGAGGGATCCATTCTTCATCTGATTCATTTGCCGATCCACTACAATAGCTGGGCAACAGATCAGTCCATGCGGTAGTCAAAAGCATAGTCCATAAAATAGGCCAGGGTCAGTTCACGTGCAAGCAGTCCAAGCGGTAGTCAGAAGTGTAGTTGATAAAACAGGCCAAGGTCCGTTCACATGAAAGCAGTTTAAGCAGTAGGCAGAAGCGTAGTTGATAAAACAGGCCAGGGCCAGTTCACATGGAAGCAGTCCAAATGTTAGGCAGAGGCATAGTCAAAAAACAGGCCAGGGTCAGTTCACGTGGAAGGCAGTGGCATGGTTATTTGAGGAAGCATGGGAAATGGTCAGCACAGATGATGAAAATGGGGAAATGTTAAGAATATGGGCAAATATTTTAGGGATGTGTGATACAGTTTGAAACATTTACCAATGCAAAGGCCGGGTTCGGAGGGACACTGGGGACAATGGTAGCAGGTATCTCTTTGAAATCCTGCTTTTGCTCCATACTCAACATCTTTTTTTGGTATCTTCGGCCTGCTTCAGATGGTGTACTGTTGTCTGGGAAGTGTACCAGGGACTCATCTACACATACTGGCCCAGATTCAAAGAGATCTGCGCTATATTTGCGGAGGCGCAGGGCAACGATTTTGCCCTGCGCCCACGCAAATATTTTGCGCTGCCCTCGATTCACAGAGCAGTAGCTCCGTAAATTGCGAGGGCGCGCCGGCAAAATTGCCCGGCGTAAGCGCGCGCAATGTAAATGATCCCGCCAGGGGCGGGAATCATTTAAATTAGGCGCGCTCCCGTGCCGAGCGTAGAGCGCATGCTCCGTCGGGAAACTTTCCCGACGTGCATTGCGGCAAATGACGTCGCAAGGACGTCATTTGCTTCAAAGTGAACGTGAATGGCGTCCAGCGCCATTCACGAATCACTTACGCAAACGACGTGAAATTCAAATTTCACGTCGCGGGAACGGCGGCTATACTTTAGCATTGGCTGCCCCTACTATTAGAAGGGGCAGCCTTACGCTAAAGATGCCGTACGGAAACTCCGTACCTTGCGTACGCAGGGCCCGCGCAACATTGTGAATCGGCGTAAGTATGCAATTTGCATACTATACGCTGACCACAAAGGGAGCACCCCCTAGCGGTCAATGCAAGAATGCAGCCTAAAATCTGCGTGGCATAAGAGCCTTATGCCACGCAGATTTTAGGCTGCAGTCGGCGTAACGAGTTCTCTGAATCAGGAGAACTCGTTACGCCGGCGCAAGTCAGCAATTGCGCTGCGTAACCTATGGTTACGCAGGCGCAATTGCTTACTGAATCTGGGCCACTGTATATGCTGATCGGGGAAATAGTTCTGCAAATTGTTGGGAAAATAAATGAATGAGTCGGCGAATTTTATATAACTTATCGTAATTTGGATCATTGCGGGGAGGGCACTGGGTGTTGTCGCTGAAATGAAGAAAGCACATAATCATCTCGTATGAGGACCTGGACATAACGGAAACCCATCCACCACATGCCCGTATAAACGGGCATGTGGTGGATGGGTTTAATAGACCAATAGGCATGTCCTTCATTTTTTTTGTAAGCCCCATGTTTATGGTGAGGCCCATAAACACTTTAAACTCCTCCAGAGTCAAATCCTTCCACTCAAACGGACAGGCTTATGATGATTGGGGGTTGTTGACAATATGCTGCTGGGCATATAAATTGGTCTGGTTCACGATGAATTGCAGCAAAGTGTCGATTTCAGTAAAATTTGGGGTATTGGCCTGCACACCAGGCTGTGTGGTGAAAGGGGGAATTATTGCTGATCCTGAGTCGGAAGGCAGCCATGTTGGATTGGCAAGACCATCTGGGAGATATGTAGTGGCCCTGGCTCTTGGGGGACGTGGCACTCCAGTGCTGGTAGTTGGGGGATTTTAAGTTCCTGTGCTGCCATTTGGGCGTGATGCTGCAGCAGTTCTGCTACTGGGCCTGGGCATTTCTTGTGGTCTTTCATTGGCAGCAGAGTTGGTAGTGGGCCTTTGTTTTTGGGGTCTATTGCTGACGGCAGCACTGGTACTGGGAATTTGATCCTGGGGTATATTGCTGGCGGCTGCCTGTTTTCCAGAGCGCCCTGCCCTTTTAGGAGGGATCCATTCTTCCTCTGATTCATTTGCCGATCCACTACTATCGATCGGTTCAAATGTTGAATCTGATTCACAATCGGACTTGGCATTTGAATCTGATGAGAACTCCCCGTTGCTCTCATCAGTCATGGAGAGGATCTGGAATGCCTGCTTACTGGTATATACTCTTTTGGACATTTGTCTGTGCGACAGGTGGCAGGTGACGGTCACTTATGTGTGACAGGTGACGTTCACTGATAGTTGACAGGTGATGGGTGACAGGTGATGGTCACTGATGGGCGACAGGTGATGGTCATTAATGGGCAACAGGTGACGGTCACTGATGGGTGACAGGCAGTGGTGTCTCCAGCTTTCATATTTAGGGGGGGCACATGGGGGGACAGGGACAAAAGTAGGGGGGCAACTATAAAATGCAATTAAATATATATATATATCCTGGGGCCCTTTACTACGATCCCACTATGGGCCCTTTCACATGTTCTGCAGTGAGCTCCCTTCCTACTATACTGGGGCCCCCCAGGGTGGCAGAAAACACCAGCACACCAAGAAAATATAAGGGTCCAAAGCAGTGGGAGAACTATCATTGTTGCAAAGGTTGCCTTGCCACCGGGCCCTGGTGTTCTGCCACAGTGGGGATCCCCAGCTGTCCTGTCCCTGCTATTTACAGCGCTGGTCTGGCATCTGTCTCCTTGGCAGCGGCGGCAGTCTATTAGGAACTAGTGCTGGTGACATTATGGGTCACCAGCACTAGATCTGCTCCCAGTCAGATCTAATAAACACAGTATTTATTAGCATCAAGAGTACAACCACATAAATATAATCAACTGTATGATCAGCAGCCATGTGGGCTCTATGCCTGTCAAGTGTGGGCTTTGATCAATAAAATCACTGATATTTATGACTAGGATTTGACTAAGAGCATCACCTGGATTGCATCCCGATCAGCATGTCAGAGAAGGGTCCACTGCAGCTAAGCAACCTGCAGGGAGCTCAACTGTCTACAACCAATAGAGATGGGCTCGGGTGTGTTTGAAATCCCACATGCCCGATCACGCCAGGAAGCCGACACTCCACAGTGCTAATCAATGTATGGGCTGCCTAAGAGCTAAGACCAGCCATAGACAATTTAAATCTCAGCTGGTTCAGCAGAAACTGGCTGAGATTTGAACCATTAAAGAGCAGATTCTCTTATAATTATCACTAGTGGTTGCTGTATAGCCACTGTTGATAATCACTGTTTGTCGGGAGAATATAATTGCTGGGCAGGAGGGATGTTCCCCTGTCACCACTGTCTGTTGATGGGGGAATCATGCAAGTTTCTTTCCTGCAATCTGTGGATGCAGGAAAGAAATTTGCACCGTATATTATCTGCCTAAGTGAAAGTAAATTGTGAATGTTTTGAAAGAACAGGAGAGGGGGAGGGAGACAGATGGGGGGGAGAAGGGATGGAGATAATGTAGTTCAGTGATTACAGTGTACTGCAGTCTGCAGTGCACACACTTAAACACGGTCCAGGCTAGAATATCTGGTTGTGTGAGCGCTCGCATTATGCAGTGTCGGCGAGCAGAGGGAGGGGGAGGAATCCCCCGCAGAGCTGACTGGGGACGCTCTCCCTCTCGGGGAGCAAAATACAAAAATGTGGGGGGGCACATGGTGGGGCACAGCATGATGTTGGGGGGGTCAACGCCTCTGGTGACAGGTGACGGTCAATGATGGTGACTGGTGCACTTTATGGGACTGATAGGAGACAGATGAGGGTCACGGATGGGTCATTGATGACAGTCACTGGCGATGGTCACTGATGGGTGACAGGTGACAGTCACTGATGTGTGACAGTTGACGGGTAACAGTCACTGATGGGTGACAGGTGACGGTCACTGATGGTGACTGGTAGGAGACAGATGAGGGTCATGGTCACTGATGGGTGACAAGTGCACCGCTGATGGCAGTCTCTGACGATGACAGGTGCACTTTATGGGCACTGATGGGTGACAGGTGCACTTTATGGGCACTGATGGGTGACAGGTGCAGTTTTATAAGCACTGATGGGCACTTATGTGGTGACTGTTTGGTGACAGTTGCAATGGAGGGGGGCGATGTGACAGGTTCTCTTTTTTTGTGTGGTGTTGGTGCAGACACTGACACTACACAAATCGGTAACTCACTGCTCCTGGCTCTAATCTCCTCACACTGGAAACGGTGTGTGAGGAGAGAAGAGCCGGTAACAGCTAGTAACCGGTCTGTGTTTACATTTAGTTATCGGCTATGAATGGATCACAGCAGATCACGTGGTAAACAGCCACCAGCCATTGGCTATTTACCCTTGTCGGTGACGAGCAGTGTTCCTGGGAACACGCTGCGACAGACATGACGGTGCTGCGCGCTCCCGATCGCACGCATATGCGGTCTTAATAGGGGGATCCCCATTTATGATCCCCTTGTTAGTGATGCGCCACCGACAGTGCAGGGCTACGCGCCCGCACACATGCCCTGTGTGAATGGGCCGACGTCATATGACGTCCACCCAGAACGAGAGCCGCACCGCTCCGCCATCACATGACGGTGGGCGGGCGGCAACAGGTTAATCCACCACAAGCAATCCACAGCACAGTGAGCGGTGGAAACCGAAAGTAATGACGTAGTGCAGCAAAAAGCACCGCCTACCACCCTCCGGTCCTCGCCAATCAAAAACAGCACAGGAGCCAAAGGGACAAATCATTGTAGAGTGGGGGTGTTTGCAGGCACATTGCTTGCACCTCGAACACTCCCTAGAGAATCTATGTATTGTCGCTGCTGCCCACTATTCAGATGGGGGCCCCCTGGTGAGCGCCGGCCATCTGAATAATGGCAGCTGGTTGGCTTTGGAAGTGTCTATCAGAGCCAGGCTTCCAAATAGTTAATAGGGTGTGCGTTCCCTGGTTAACACTGACAGGTGTCTCAGCCAATCCGGTTCACCGGTTCTGGTTACCGGTAACCAGATTGGTTAAAGCGACATCAAGGGTGGGACTACTTCGAGGGATCGTGGAGGAGGATCCGAGGATAGCTGACCGAGAAAGGTAAGTGCCAGCAGGGGGGGATCAATCTGGTGGGAATTGATGGGCACAGTGGTGACAATGGCATGGCACAGTGGCTGCATTTGGCATGGCACAGTGGCGACAATTGATGGGCACAGTGGCGACAATGGCATGGCACAGTGGCGACAATTGATGGGCACAGTGGCTGCGTTTGGTATGGCACAGTGATGCGTTTGGCATGGCACAGTGGCGACAATTGATGGGCACAGTGGTGACAATTAATGGGCACAGTGGCGACAATGCATGGCACAGTGGCTGTGTTTTGGCATGGCACAGTGGCGACAATGGCATGGCACAGTGGCGACAATGGCATGGCACAGTGGCGACAATGGCATGGCACAGTGGCTGTGTTTGGCATGGCACAGTGGCGACAATTGATGGCACAGTGGCTGCGTTTGGCATGGCACAATGGCTGCGTTTGGCATGGCACAGTGGCGACAATTGATGGGCACAGTGGCGACAATGGCATGGCACAGTGGCGACAATTGATGGGTACAGTGGCTGCGTTTGGCATGGCATAGTGGCGACAATTGATGGGCACAGTGGTGACAATTGATGGGCACAGTGGCGACAATGCATGGCACAGTGGCTGTGCTTGGCATGGCACAGTGGCGACAATGGCATGGCACAGTGGCGACAATTGATGGCACAGTGGCTGCGTTTGGCATGGCACAGTGGCTGCGTTTGGCATGGCACAGTGGCGACAATTGATGGGCACAGTGGCGACAATGGCATGGCACAGTGATGACAATTGATGGCACAGTGGCTGTGTTTGGCATGGCACAGTGGCGACAATTGATGGGCACAGTGGCGACAATGGCATGGCACAGTGGCGACAATTAATGGGCACAGTGGCGACAATGGCATGGCACAGTGGCTGTGTTTGGCATGACACAGTGGCGGCAATTGATGGCACATTGGCTGCATTTGGCATGGCACAGTGGCGACAATTGATGGGCACAGTGGTGACAATAGCATGACAAAGTGGCAACAACTGATGGGCACAGTGGCAACAGTTGATGACACAGTGGCGACAATTTTATGGCATAGTGGCTGCGTTTAATGGGCACAGTGGCTGTGTTTGGCATGGCACAGTGGCGACAATGACATGGCACAGTGGCGACAATGGCATAGCACAGTGGCGACAATTGATGGGCACAGTGCCGACAATGGCATGGCACAGTGGCTGCGTTTGGCATGGCACAGTGGCGACAATTGATGGCACAGTGGCTGCGTTTGGCATGGCACAGGGGCTGTGTTTGGCATGGCACAGTGGCGACAATTGATGGGCACAGTGGCGAAAATGGCATGGCACAGTGGTGACAATTGATGGCACAGTGGCTGCGTTTGGCATGGCACAGTGGCGACAATGGCATAGCACAGTGGCGACAATGGCATGGCACAGTGGCGACAATTGATGGGCACAGTGGCGACAATTGATGGCACAGTGGCTGCATTTGGCATGGCACAGAAGCGACAATTTATGGGCACAGTGGTTACAATGGCATGACACAGTGGCGACAACTGATGGGCACAGTGGCAACAATTGATGGCACAGTGGCTGTGTTTGATGGCATGGCACAGTGGTGACAATTGATGGGCACAGTGGCTGCGTTTGATGACATGGCACAGTGGCGACAAATTTATGGCACAGTGGTGACAATTTTATGGTACAGTGGCTGCGTTTGATGGGCACAGTGGCTGCGTTTGATGGGCACAGTGGCGGCAATTGATGGGCACAGTGGCGGCAATTGATGGGCACAGTGAGGCTGCAATTGATGTTTTTTTTCAGTTTCTTTGCGCCCCCCCAAAAATTTGGAGCACCAGCCGGCACTGGCACTTATCATCACCGACTGTCAACCAGTGACGAATCATCCATTGGTGCAAGGTGGGGCAGACCACAGTGACCCCCGGGCCCATGATGTGCAATGGACACCCAGTGAGCACAGTGGCGACAATTGATGGGCACAGTGGCGACAATGGCATGGCACAGTGGCGACAATTGATGGGCACAGTGGCTGCGTTTGGCATGGCACAGTGATGCGTTTGGCATGGCACAGTGGCGACAATTGATGGGCACAGTGGCGACAATTGATGGGCACAGTGGCTGTGCTTGGCATGGCACAGTGGCGACAATGGCATGGCACAGTGGTGACAATGGCATGGCACAGTGGCTGCGTTTGGCATGGCGCAGTGGCGACAATTGATGGGCACAGTGGCTGCGTTTGGCATGGCACAGTGGCGACAATTGATGGGCACAGTGGCGACAATTGATGGGCACAGTGGCGACAATGGCATGGCACAGTAATGACAATTAATGGCACAGTGGCTGCGTTTGGCATGGCACAGTGGGGACAATGGCATGGCACAGTGGCGACAATTGATGGGCACAGTGGCGACAATGGCATGGCACAGTGGCTGCGTTTGGCATGACACAGTAGCAACAATTGATGGCACATTGGCTGCATTTGGCATGGCACAGTGGCGACAATTGATGGGCACAGTGGGGACAATGGCATGACAAAGTGGCGACAACTGATGGGCACAGTGGCAACAGTTGATGACACAGTGTCTGCGTTTGATGGCATGGCACAGTGGCGACAATTGATGGGCACAGTGGCTGCGTTTGATGGCATGGCACAGTGGCGACAATTTTATGGCACAGTGGCTGTGTTTAATGGGCACAGTGGCTGTGTTTGGCATGGCACAGTGGCGACAATGACATGGCACAGTGGCGACAATGGCATAGCACAGTGGCAACAATTGATGGGCACAGTGCCGACAATGGCATGGCAAAGTGGCTGTGTTTGGCATGGCACAGTGGCGACAATTTATGGCACAGTGGCTGTGTTTGGCATGGCACAGGGGCTGTGTTTGGCATGGCACAGTGGCTGCGTTTGGCATGGCACAGTGGTGACAATTGATGGGCACAGTGGCGACAATGGCATGGCACAGTGGTGACAATTGATGGGCACAGTGGCTGCGTTTGGCATGGCACAGTGGCGACAATTGATGGGCACAATGGCGACAATGGCATGGCACAGTGGCGACAATTGATGGGCACAGTGGCGACAATTGATGGGCACAGTGGCGACAATTGCATGGCACAGTGGCTGCATTTGGCATGGCACAGTGGCAACAATTGATGGCACAGTGGCTGCATTTGGCATGGCACAGTAGCGACAATTGATGGGCACAGTGGTGACAATGGCATGGCACAGTGGCGACAACTGATGGGCACAGTGGCAACAATTGATGGCACAGTGGCTGTGTTTGATGGCATAGCACAGTGGCGACAATTGATGGGCACAGTGGCTGCGTTTGATGACATGGCACAGTGGCGACAATTTTATGGCACAGTGGCGACAATTTGATGGGCACAGTGGCTGCGTTTGATGGGCACAGTGGCTGCGTTTGATGGGCACAGTGGCGGCAATTGATGGGCACAGTGGCGGCAATTGATGGGCACAGTGAGGCTGCAATTGATGTTTTTTTTTTTTTTCGTTTGTTTGCGCCCCCCAAAAATTTGGAGCACCAGTTGGCACTGGCACTGATCATTCCTGACTGTCAACCAGTGACGAATCATCCATTGGTGCAGGGTGGGGCAGACCACAGTGACCCCCGGGCCCATGATGTGCAGTGAACACCCTGCACCCGCATGGATGATAGCCACTGGTTATTTGTTTGAAAAATCTGTTTAGTATGTCCCCTGTAAAAACCTAGGGCTGTCAAGCAACACACATTGTGGAGTTGTTGAACAGTGGTGTATTTCTGTGGATGAAATCGTTAATTCTCACAAAACAACACACAAAGTGAAGAATATATTTATCTTTTTTTTTTGTGTGATTTTCTATGAACAAGTAATAATAAAAATTCGGCAGTTATTTAATAGCAACTTGTTGTTTTCATGTTATCGAGCATGTAATGTTCTCAACATTGGGATTTAACATTTGTAATATACAGGCGGACGTTTAATGAGGTATTTCACCTACTCCTATTTTGTGTTGGGTCCGATACTGTAATACTTGTGTGTGATTAGTCAATGATATTTGTACCGTTTTAAATCTTTGTCACTACAATCTCCTGCACCGTGCTAGTGCAGGGGGATTATCGGGACATACTTTGCGTGCCACAAATCCGCCCTCTTTCCTTGCTCTTTCAGCTGTAGCACTGGCAGGAAGAACTGGCATTCTAGAGCCCCGAAGTGAATCCTTTTACGGTTCCAGCCTCTTTTCACCTGGTGCCCGGCCAGACTGACCTTGTATGGGCACCCTGCGGACAGTAAAGGCGCCCAAGGGGGGCAAGGTCGGTGCCCAAGAACCTAATATGGCTAGACAGAAAGTAAGAGATCATGAGGAGGAAGGGTGGGCAGCAAAGGGCCATGGGTTATATATATACACACATACCCTTTATACTGGACCGTAACCTGAGCGAGCTGGAGAGTTAGCTAAAAAGCCCCCCAGCACTGCCTGAGACAGACCGGAGACCAAGGTAAGAACACGGCTCAGAGACTTTCAGGGAGATAAAGCAAGAGGGAAACTTGTAGGAATAAAAAGAAAGAAAAAAACAGTAAGGGTGGCAGTGAGAGCCGCACCTGGAGGGGCGGTGCTGCATAAATTATTTTACATTAAACGCACAATGGAAGAAAGCTGTGGTGAAAGATGAATCAGAATAAAAAGTTAAACAAACTTTACTAACGGAAAATATTGTCTAAACATAAAATACTATTCGAAATTATAAAACAGTTTTAGGAGTTTAGCAGAATAAACTTGCATGCTAAATCGATTGATTGTAAATATGATTACAGCACCAAAATACAATAGTTAAATATGCAATAATTATGGATAATTAATCAACATAAAAAAATTCCCCAACATATAAACAGGGAATAACAATTGTATACGTTCTTTGCAGTTTAGGACTTCCTTCATAGTACCGAGAAAACTGTATTTGCACGTCACCGGAAAATAAATGAATGACTGTGCTTGTGAAGGACTCAACATAATCAGTTAAGAGTAGTAGGCACTGCAGGACCACATATTGGGCGACATCCTTGACAGACAAAGCATGCTGCAGCCAGCTAGATTAATTTATATTGCCTTTTTGTTTACTCTTATAAAGAGTCATACATTGAGTTAAATATTAGGCTGTGAGAAGTATAGTAACATTTATATGTTAAACGGTAGAACAGGCGAGAATTGCATTAATAATTAAAAAGACAGCTGACTTAATTTTTGCACATCCTTAATGTGATAAAGCAAACAAATACTTGAAAAAGGGTATGTGTATATATATATATATATATCATAGGCGTGCGCAGCCTATTGCATTAGGGTGTGCACCCCAGAGCTAAAACACACATGCGCGTGCGCGTGTATATATACATATATATATACATATATATATACACATATACACACACACACACTATAATGTCAAAAGTACACGCACATGAACTTTAATGACATCCCAGTCTTAGTCCGTAGGGTTCAATATTGAGTTGGTCCGCCCTTTGCAGATATAACAGCTTCACCTCTTCTGGGAAGGCCATCCGCAAGGTTTAGGAGGGTGTCAATGGGAATGTATGACCATTCTTCTAGAAGAGCATTTGTGAGGTCAGGCACTGATTTTGGATGAAAAGGCCTGGCTCACAGTCTCCACTTTAATTCATCCCAAAGGTGTTCTATCAGGTTGAGGTCAGGACTCAGTGCAGGACAATCAAGTTCCTCCACCCCAAACTCGCTCATCCATGTCTTTATGGACTTTGCTTTGTGCACTGGTCCAAATCATTTTGTGGAGGTGGATTATGGGTGTTATGGTGTTTTTTTTTTTTTTCAGGGGTTGGGCTTGGCCTTTTAGTTGAATGAAACTCTTAAGGCGTCAGCATAACAAGACATTTTGGACAATTTCATGCTCCCAACTTTGTGGGAGGAGTTTGGGGATGACCCCTTCCTGTTCCAACATGACTTCGCACCAGTGCACAAAGCGAGGTCCATAAAGACATGGAGGAGCGAGTTTGGGGTGGAGGAAAATTAAACTTCAAGTGCAATAATTTACATTATAATAGTAACTAAAACATAAAAAGTGTAACACTCTAAAAAATTAAACCTCCCAACTAAAAAGTTGTTGCACTCGAACTTAATTTGTATTGCAATTATCCGTAGAGGGGTTTCCACCATCCCTGCAAAGTTAAAAAAAAAAAAAAAACGTATGTCTTATTCTCATTTATTTTGATGTGTATTACATGTGCAACCACATATAACTGGAATTGTTGCAGTTGGAGTCAATCTGTATGGCAAATATCTATAGGAGGGGTTTCCATCATCCCCACTAAGTTTAATTTTTATGTATTTTTTCAGTTTGATGTGACGTTACACATTTCAGAGACCGGTATTGTGGGAATATTGACGTTTATTGAGATTTCTATACATTAGAGGGTTCCACCATTATTGTTAAGTTATTGATCAGTAAGTTAGGGCTGCACCTTTTTTTTGTGGTGTGGGAACACATAACAGTGCTTAGCGGCAGGCCTTTTACTGACACTTTTTTATTTTACCTCCAGTAGTTTATTGTTAATAGTAATGTGGTGATTACCTATTATATTAAAGGTGGCACTGATTGGCACTGATGGGCAGCACTGATTGGCAGCATTGATGGGCAGTAATTGGCAGCACTGATAGGTGGCACTAATAGGCGTCACTGATTGGCACTAATGGACACTAATAGGTGGCACTGATAGGCAGCACTGACTGTCAGCACTGAGCAACACTGATAGGCAACACTAAGCGGCACTGATTTGCAGCACTCATGGGCACTGATAGGCAGCATTGATTGGCACTGATGGTCAGCACTGATAGCGGCACTGATAGGCAGCACTAATGGGCACTGATAGGCAGCACTCATGGGCACTGATTGGCAGCATTGATTGGCACTGATGGGCACTGATTGGCAGCATTGATTGGCACTGATGGGGAGCGCTGATTGGCACTGATAGCGGTACTGATAGCGGCACTGATAGGTAGCACTGATAGACAGCACTGATTGGCAGCATTGATTGGCACTGATGGGCAGCGCTGATTGGCACTGATTGGCAGCACTGATTGGCACTGATTAGCAGCACTGATTGGCACTGATGGTGGCACTGATAGACAGCACTGATTGGCAGCACTGACTGGTGGCACTGATTGGCACTGACTGGCAGCACTGATTGGCAGCATTGATTGGCACTGATGGGCAGCAGTAATTGCAACTAATGGGCACCAGCATTCATTGACACTGACAGAGGAGAGAAGTTTTATATGCAGTAGATCATGACAAGAGCTGCTCGGTGTGTGAAACTTTCATGATGTAATGTATCTGCATGCAGTCACATGTGGAACTGTCACATCAGACAGTCAGGTGACTTCTTCCACCAATCAGGTGCCCTCAGCCCTATGACCCCCAGTACAGAGCCCTGATACTTCTCTCCTCTGCTCTCATCACCTCCCCTCCAGCCTTCTCCCCAGACAGGTCCCACTCACTTTCTGTGGAGGAGGCTGGATCCTGGATCAACTTTTCCAGCACAGCCCAGAACTCAGATCACCTCTACCAGCTCACCGAACCCCGCAGACAGCCCGCACCCAGCAGCCCTTCCTTCACAACTCACTGGGTGATGTCGGGGGAGGGGTGGGACTGAGCAGCTATCAAACAACCAATGATCGGGCTGCCTAAGAAAGGGGGCGTGGCCACATACATGTAGCGGCCCGCCCAGTCCACATCCCATTGGCTGGTGTTTGATGGCTGTTCAGGCCCGCCCACCTCCAAAATCACTTTGACTTTTCGTCAGCTCCCGCAAGAAGTTTTACACACAGTGAGCGGCTCTCTCCTCATGATCGGATCCGCTGTATGTGAAAGTGATTCACAGGCAGCGCGAGCCACACACTGCTTGGATTGAACATTTGACAGTGAATGAGAGGCAACATGGGATGAGGGTGTGCCCAGGCACACCCGGCACACCCTGTGTGCACGCCTATGATATATATATATATATATATATATATATATATATATATATATATATATATATATATACATACATACATACACTCATCAGCCACTTTATTGGGTACACCTGTTAAATTGCTTGGTAACACAAATTGCTAAACGGCCAATTACATGGCAGCAACTCAATGTATTTAAGCATCTAGAGTGGTCAAGATGAAGATTATTTAAGTGACTTTAAACATAGCATGGTTGTTGGTGCCAGATGGGCTGGTCTGATTATTTCAAAAACTGCTGATCTCCTGGGATTTTCACACGCAACCATCTCTAGGGTTTACATACATACATGGTTCCAAAAAAGAGAAAAATATCCAGTGAGCGGCAGTTGTGTGGAAGAAAATGCCTTGTTGATGTCAGAGGAGAATGGGCAGACTTGTTTGAGATGATAGAAAGGCAACAGCAACTCAAATAACCACTCGACAGAATTTGCCGTAAACAACATGAAATCCATCCTGCCTTGGTTCAGGCTGGTGGTAGTGGTGTAATGTTGTGGGGGATATTTTCGTGGTACACTTTGGACCGCTTAGTACAAATTGAGCATTGTTTAATGTTTAACCACTTCAATACCAGGCTTTTATACCCACCTCAATACCGGGCCTATTCTGGCACTTCTCTCCTACATGTACAAATCATCATTCTTTTGCTAGAAAATTATACAGAACCCCCAAACATTATATATGCTTTTTTAGCAGACACCCTAGGGAATTAAACGACGGTCATTGCAACGTTTTATCTTGCATGGTATTTGCGCAATAATTTTTCAAACGCCTTTTTTTTGGAAAAAAATTGTTTCATGAATTAAAAAAATAACAAAACAGTAAAGTTAGCCCAATTTTTTTGTAAAGTATGAAAGATTATGTTACACCGAGTAAATAGATACCTAACATTTTACGCTTTAAAATTGCACACACTTATGGAATGGCGCCAAACTTCGGTACTTAAAAATCTCCATTGGCAACGCTTTGAATTTTTTTACAGGTTACCAGTTTAGATTTACAGAGGAGATCTAGTGCTAGAATTGTTGCAGGCACTCTAACGCACGCAGCGATACCTCACATATTTGTAACAAGTGAAATATTTGCGCTGTAAAGTGTTATACAAATTAATGTGTGTGTGCATATAACCACATACATATACAAGTACAAAAAATGGGTGGGGAAAGTCCAAAAAAGGGGGAGTGACACTAATATACCAGTAAACAATATTGTTGAATAGTCATTAATCGAGGGCACAGTGCTGAAGAGGTCCAGGTACAACAAAATCCAACCATGTAGGGGTGCAGTTCATCAATACTTTATCCAATCAATAACGTTGTGAAGTGAAAAATGTTGAAAAACACAACAATAAAAATAAAATATAAAAATAGAAATAAAAATAAATATAAAAATAAAAATAAGAATAAGGGTCAAAGTATTTCAGAAGAAGGAGGCCTTGTATCCAAAAAGGGTGAAAGATAGAGAGTGAGCCGTAACCAAGATCTCATATATGCACCTCTAGTGATCCCAGCAGCTCACCTCTAATCTGGCAAGCTGGATTAAATCAGCCTGATCCTGATGGGTGTGGTCCGTTGTTGAATATCACATACGGGTCTCCATAAAGTGTATTACATGAAAAAGTAAAAGGAGTAGAAACCAAATGGTGTGATAACGTCACAGAGAGGGATAGCAATGTCTTCTGATTTAAACCAGTGGAGATGCACTCACATGTGGGTGAAAAAACTGGGGCTCTTATCCACGAACGCCGAGCTCGTCAGTCCCTCCTTCCTCTCCCTTACTGATTCTCCAGGGTTAGGAGTCCCGTGTCCCCAATGGTTCACGAGTCGGCTCTTGTTATGTATGAGGATCTCGGTGGTGTATGTGGGGTAAGAGAGAAGGACAAGCCTGATCGTGTGATATCATCAACTCCCCTGATGAAGTCACATGTTGACGATACGCGTCGGGATTGGAGGGCTTGACACACTCCAGCATCCGACCACTGGATATACGAGTTCGCCACTCGTCGGATTGATGCAGCAATTTCGATTTTAAATGTGAGTTTTTAAGTGCTTTTAAAATAAACTTTTCACGTCTGACTGGGCTACGCTGTGGTTGTTTATTCCACTTCCCCCCATGTATGACTGCCACATCTGAGTGTCCGGACTGAGCCACAGATAGAGGGGAAGTGTTGGAGGCACAGATTTATTGCGAGTCCACACTCGTGGAGGAAGGTCTTTTATGTTATATTGTTCATGTGAGTGCATTACTACCTGGGCATTCCTGGGGGTTTTTTTGTTTATTGTTGATGATATCACACGATCAGGCTTGTCCTTCTCTCTTACCCCACATACACCACCGAGATCCTCATACATAACAAGAGCCGACTCGTGAACCATTGGGGACACGGGACTCCTAACCCTGGAGAATCAGTAAGGGAGAGGAAGGAGGGACTGACGAGCTTGGCGTTCGTGGATAAGAGCCCCAGTTTTTTCACCCACATGTGAGTGCATCTCCACTGGTTTAAATCAGAAGACATTGCTATCCCTCTCTGTGACGTTATCACACCATTTGGTTTCTACTCCTTTTACTTTTTCATGTAATACACTTTATGGAGACCCGTATGTGATATTCAACAACGGACCACACCCATCAGGATCAGGCTGATTTAATCCAGCTTGCCAGATTAGAGGTGAGCTGCTGGGATCACTAGAGGTGCATATATGAGATCTTGGTTACGGCTCACTCTCTATCTTTCACCCTTTTTGGATACAAGGCCTCCTTCTTCTGAAATACTTTGACCCTTATTCTTATTTTTATTTTTATATTTATATTTATTTTTATTTCTATTTTTATATTTTATTTTTATTGTTGTGTTTTTCAACATTTTTCACTTCACAACGTTATTGATTGGATAAAGTATTGATGAACTGCACCCCTACATGGTTGGATTTTGTTGTACCTAGACCTCTTCAGCACTGTGCCCTCGATTAATGACTATTCAACAATATTGTTTACTGGTATATTAGTGTCACTCCCCCTTTTTTGGACTTTCCCCACCCATTTTTTGTACTTGTATATGTATGTGGTTATATGCACACACACATTAATTTGTATAACACTTTACAGCGCAAATATTTCACTTGTTACAATTATCACTTTTTGTCTATCGAGGTAGACCTCTTTTTTATTTGCAGCAGTATCCCCACTTTTCACTTGTCCCCTCACTCTAGACAGCGCAGGAGTTCACTTCACTTATATATCACTGATACCTCACATATGTGGTTTAAACGGCATTTACATATGACGGTGGGACTTACGTGTGCGTTCGCTTCTGCGCGCGAGCTACCGGGGACAGGGGCGTTTTAAGTTTTTTATTTTTTTACTTATTTTTTTTTACACTTTTATTCCTATTACAAGGAATGTAAACATCCCTTGTAATAGGAAATGTGTGTGACAGGTCCTCTTTATGGAGAGATGCAGGGTCAATAAGACCCCACATCTCTCCTCCGGGGGGTGGAAAGCATGAGATCGGTGAAAAAAATGTCACCGATCTCATTATTAGTGTTGCTTACTAGCCACAATCGTGGCTTTGTTTACTTACGGGTACCCGGGTGTGACGTCATCACATCGCGCCCAGGCCTCCGACGGTCATAAAGATGACTGGTGACCATCTGGTCACCAGTCATCTCTATGCTTCCTGCCTGCGCCGGACGATTCTTTCTCCGGGCCCCCGATGGCACTGGAGAGCCCGCAGAAGCACCGGATGGCGGCGGGAGGGGGGATGTCCCCTCCCGCCGCCTATAAGAACGATCAAGCGGCAGAACCACCGCTATGATCGTTCTTATGTTGCACAGAATCGCCGGCAGAAGAGAAAAATATCTGAATGATGCCTCTAGCTGCAGGCATCACTCAGATATCCCCCCACAAAGCCCAGGACGTCATATGACGTCCACCCAGGATGGGAAATCCCATCTGTGGACGTCAAATGACTATGGGCCGGTATTGAAGTAGTTAAATGCCACAGCCTACCCAAGTATTGCTGCTGACCATGTCCATCAATTTATGACTACAGTGTACCCATATTCTGATGTCTACTTCCAGCAAGATAATGCACAAATATCACAAAGCTCAAATCATCTCAAACTACTCAAACTAGTTTCTGGAACATGAAGTACACTGTACTTTAATTGCCTCCAGTCACCAGATCTCAATCCAATACAGTACCTTTGGGGTGTGGTGGAACGGGAGATACGTATGATGGATGTACATCCGACAAATCTGCAGCAACTGTGTGATGCTATCATGTCAATATGGACCAAAATCTCTAAAGAATGTTTCCTAAATCTATGCCACAAAGAATTAAGGCAGTTCTAAAGGCAAAGGGGGGTCCAAATTGGTACTAGCAAGGTGTACCTAATAAAGTGGCCGGTGACAATATCATTGTCTGTAATGCATTGGGATTTATGCTGTCTACATATTAAAGTCCAGTTTATTCTTGCTTTAATATTACTGTAATTCAGTCAGACTGCATACACTTTTTTTTTTTTTTTAAACTGTACTGTTTGCTGTGTCAAGGGTTATAACAAGGTGTGCTAGCAACAAGCTAGAAAACCAGACCTCTGCTCAACACACAGCTCAGCAGATGTTGAGAGAGTCCCCACATAGATCTGTAATAGAGACCTTAGAGGCCAACTCTTTCTTGGTAAAAAGCCCAACAGTAAAGATGATGGTAAGAATATGGCAAGCAGGAAAATTAGCTTTGGGCTATAAAGGACTAACAGAATATTCTCCATTATGGGAAAACAATAACTTAAAAGAAATTTTGGCCATGGGGAAATTAAAAGAATGGGATAAACGTGGGATAACCAGAGTGGCACAACTGTACACAGGTTGCACATTAAAACTCTTCTCAGAGCTAAGTAGTGAATATAGCATTCCAAACTCCATGTTTTTTTACCTATTTGCAGGTCAGACACGCACTACAAGCCCAATTTAAGCTACAGTCGGTAAGATGGCAAAAGCTCACGCATCTCCAAAGACTAATCAAGGCGGGGGTCCTGAAAGGTCTTATCTCAGAATTGTATGAACGGATCAGTTAATAGGAAAAGAGAAGTTGAGTAGGAACAAACAGAGGTGGGAGGAGGATATTGGCCTTATAACAAACGACCAATGGGACAGGATATTGGAACTGGGGACAGTGGTTTCACTAGCCCCGTCACAACGGGTCTCCCACTTATTCCTCCTCAACAGGGTTTATTATACCCCCAAGAAATTATATGGATTTGGATGGAAGGCAGATGATAAATGTCCCAGATGTCAAAATACAGGGGACCTCATCCATATGATGTGGAAATGCCCAAAATTGTATAGATACTGGGTTAAGATTCTGGACATTATAAATGCAACCTTTAGAATCACTCTGGAACTTGAAGCCAGGGTTTGCCTACTAGGATGCATTGAGGAGAGAATGGGGCAGAGGGATATATTGGAAGCAGCTATAAGATGCCTGTTCCAGGCGAGGAAATTGATAGCACTAAAATGGCAAGCACAAAATCCACCCACAGTAGCGGAATGGCTTAATGTAATGAACAGCACAATACGGAAGGAGAGGGGGACATGGATAAGACGGGGTAACCTCAAAAAATGTTATGCAATATGGGAGCACTGGTTAAGTAAAATAGGACGCTCACTTTAGGTAAGGAAAGACGGGTAAAAAATAATTTAAGGAAAGCAACAGGATCAAAAACGTGTATGCACTTTAAAAGCAAGATAGGAGGAAGGGAGGGAGGGGAGGATTGGGAATGGGATTTATGGATATTTTTAGCTTATGTAAGTAATTTTTTGTATGCACACAAAATGCACTGAGTGTAAAATATGGATTTGTATTTTTTCTTTTGTATTTGTATGGAAACAATAAAAAAAAGTATTGAATTAAAAAAAAAGTATGGCCGTCGTTCCCGCGTCGAAATGTGAAAATTTTACGTTGTTTGCGTAAGTCGTCCGTGAATGGGGCAAGACGTAATTTACATTCACATCGAAACCAATACGTCCTTGCGGCGTACTTTGGAGCAATGCACACTGGGATATGTACACGGACGGCGCATGCGCCGTTCGTAAAAAACGTCAATCACGTCGGGTCACCAATAATTTACATAAAACACGCCCCCTCATCCTCATGCCGCCGTAAAAATGCACGGATCTACGTGAATCCGGGCCGGAATCTTTTATTTCTCCCATCAGTTCTTTCCCCAGTTATTACTTTTTTATCTACTTACCCCTCCCTATTAGATTGTGGGCTCTCAATAGCTAGGCCCTCCTAACCCTCTTGAATAGAAAATTATATAAATATGGTCCAAAATGTATAGATTCACCCTAGAAAAAGGCACCTAATCCCAAATAGGTAGATAAAGTTTTTTCCAATAGGAAGGGAAAGGGGATAATTTGCGGTGCGTGTTTTTACAAAATAATAGTGATGAGAAAGCACAAATTCTTTGTTACAAAATTTACAAAAATACTTTATTCATAAATACAAGATATACAAAATATTCAATTGATTAATTTAAAAGGAAGTGGATAACCAGTAGTTGATTTGATTCAGTGGATAACAGAAAGCATTAATCAGTTGGAAATACAGATGCAACTGGAAAAGGAAATTGCATGGACACTACATGTTTCGCGGACTTCCGCTTCTTCAGGGGAGGGAGCGATATCCAGTCAGAATAAACAACTGAAAAGGTATATACAAAAACATTAACCAATGAGATATGATACACAATCAAAAATATTGGGTAGCATAAATCTGGTATGGCATATAATGATAAATGATAAAATGGTTCCAGAGCTTAAAAGACAACAAATTCTTACCCACGAGTTGCCCACAGTTGGTGACAAACACAGAGTCCCGCCGAGAATGAACT
This sequence comes from Rana temporaria, assembly GCF_905171775.1. Taxonomy (NCBI): domain Eukaryota; kingdom Metazoa; phylum Chordata; class Amphibia; order Anura; family Ranidae; genus Rana; species Rana temporaria. The sequence goes on from NC_053492.1 coordinate 326,004,142, forward strand.
GGTCATGTGCGTATTCCTGCAAATTAGCAGGACAAGTTTTACATTGGTCGCAAAAGGACAGTCAGAGAAGGGTTAATATGTGAGTGAGACAAAAGAAATTAAATAGAGATATGGATAAAAGGCAAAAATAGCCAATCCAAAGGGATTGCTAAATGTTATAATAATTATTGAAAAAATATATTTGAAAAAATAATGGCCATAGTGTTAATTAACACATAAAAGGCCATTGGCAATAGTTGCTCTAAGACAATAAGACAAATGTTGCTCACATAAATAGCGATTTGAGGAGTTAATTAACCAGGAACATCAGTGAGTAATTAGGCTGCAGTGCTAGTTCAATAGAAGAACCATGTATATTTCACAGAATGACTGTTAAGAAAATAACAACAATTGGCTACAATTATAAAGGTGTCCCAGCCTCCAAACGGGACAACCATAAAAAGAAACAAAGAATAATAAACAAATCGTATACAATGTATCAAAGCAGACAGATGGTTCATTGAAAAGGAATTGCTACATAGAAATTCACATACCTGCATAAGATCTGTATAAAGATCAGAGGCAGTGTGGCAAAGTCATATACCACAGTATACTTGGTGTATATAAAGCCAGAAGAAAATCAGGTGCTTAGTCCGAAAAGGAACTAATCTCATCTAACTGCACTCTTTCTTGTTGTGTATTTTCTTTAGTTCCTTTTCTGCGGCCGGCCAGGTTAACGTGCTCGGATAAGGGTCTGGTGTGGATTTTTGGGGGGACTCCACGCCATTTTTTTTTAAATTTGGGGTGGAGTTCCCCTTAAAATCCATACCAGACCTGAAGGGCTTGGTATGGATATTTGGGGGGACCCCCACGTCATTTTTTTTTGGACGGCGGGGTTCCCCTTAATATCCATACCAGACCTGAAGGGCCTGGTAATTGAATTTGGGGGGACCCCCACGTTTTTTTTGTTTTAATGAGCAATGACTGTATTCTTTATAGCCATGAGTACTTTTAAATTACTTTTTTTTTCACTTCAGAAATTACATCTTGTACAGGGACAGTTCTAAGCACGGGAAACATGCACTACTTCACAGGCATGTTATACCCCCCTCCCCCCCTGTATGAAATTTAAAGGAATATTTCACTTTTATTGTTTCACTTTAACCACTTCCATACTGCGCCTATACTGACACTTCTCTCCTTCATGTAAAAATTATATTTTGTTCCTGGGAAATTACTCAGGACCCCCAAACATTATATATATTTTTTTAGCAGACACCCTAGGGAATAAAGTGGCGGTCATTTTTTATTTTATTTCCAACGGTATTTGCTAGATTATTTTTCTAACGCCTTTTTTTTTGGCCTAAAAAAAAAACGGTTTCATGAATTAAAAAATAACAAAAGCAGTAAAGTTAGCCCAATTTTTAGGGATAATGTGAAAGATGATGTTACACCGAGTAAATAGATACCTAACTTGTCATGCTTTAATATTGCACACACTCATGGAATGGCGCCAAACTTCGGGACTTAAAAATCTCCATAGGCGATGCTTGTTTTTTTTTACAGGTTACCAGTTCAGAGTTACAGAGGAGGTCTAGGGCTAGAATTATTGCTCTTGCTCTAACGCACACGTCAATACCTCACATGTGTGGTTTGAACGGTGTTTACATATGTGGGTGGGACTTACATGCATGTTCGCTTCTGAGTGCAAGCTACTAGTGTCCCTAGCGTTTAAATTTTTTTTTTACATAATATTTATCTTTTTGCACTTTTTTGTCCCTTTTTTTTGGATCACTTTTATTCCTATTACAAGGAATGTAAACATCCCTTGTAATAGGAGTAGTGTGTGACAGGTCCTCTTTATGGAGAGAGGCAGGGTCAATAAGACCCCACATCTATCCTCCAGACTGGAAACCATGAGATCGGAAAAAAAACACTGATCTCATCCTTTCAGCCGCGATCATGTTCGTTCAGCACAGTGGTGTAGTGGATAGTACTTTCACCTAGCAGCAAAAAGGGTCGCTGGTTTGAATCCTGCCTGTGACACCATCTGCCTGGAGTTTGCATGTTCTCCCTGTGCCTGCGTGGGTTTCCTCCCACAATATAAAAACATGCTGTAAATCGGATCCTGTCTAAATAAGCCCTAATATGCAGTAGTATATTTAGGTTTTGTGCTGCCCTAGGCCTAACTAAACTTCTGCATCTCCTAATAGAAAAATGACGCACCCCTTCCTGTCAAGGCCACACCCTGTTTTTTAGGACACGCCTAGAAATTTTCAGGGGGACACACACACACACTAGTTCTGGGGGGGGGCACTGGATTCCCTTAATTTGCATAGTTTTTCTCTCACTTCCTGTTTGGCTATGGGGCAGGAAGTGAAGGCAAATCTTCCCAATTGGACAGGGATGGTACAAAATAAACTGACAGGGGCTATAACCCTCCCTCCCTCACTCTATCCAAAATGAAAGAAAAAAAGTGTTGATTATAGTTCTACTTTATGCACAAATTTGTGATAATTTTATTGAGAGGACTAAGCAAATATAACCATGCCAATAGGCCAGGATACAGCGTTGCTAATATGTATGAATGTGTGTTAGGGCCCCCCCACAAACACCACCCAATGTTAAATAAAAAATTATTAATTTGCAAATAAGTATCATCTGCTCATTTTTTGGGATGTCTGCACCCCTGATAGGGTGAAGACACCTCACAAATGTTGTCACTTTCTAATTCAAATTCATTCACTTCCTGTCACATAGCCAAACAGGAAGTGATGGTAAAACCTTACTAATCTTTTCTTGGGGACACAGAGATCAATCTAAATAGTTTCCCATTATGTAAATTGCACTCTAGCATTTTGCGGTGTACACCCCAAATTATTAGGGATCTTGGACTTTGGGGTCCATTTACTAAAGGCAAATCCAATTTGCACTACAAGTGGACAAGCAAGGAAGAAAACAAACAAAAAAAAACTTTGCTTCTACAGGATTGGATGTTAAAACCATCAGCTTCCCCTCTGATTTTCAGCAGAGTGGCTTTGCCTTTACTAAACCCCAAACTAACTAATCATTAGGGGTGTACACAGCAGTGCTGGAGTGCAATTTGCTTAATGGGGACACTAGTTAGATTGACCTGTGTCCCCAAGAAAAGACATTGGTAGGGTTTTAACCTCACTTCCTGTTCAGCTGTGTGACAGGAAGTGAAGCCAATTTTAGGAAAAGGGACAAAAAGCTCAACCCAAAAAAATACAAGCAGGGGTTCTAACACTCACTTGGCTTCCCTCAAACACCCACAATTAGAATAGGATTGCCTTGCGCTAGATTTAAGCACAGTGCTGTAAATCAGCACTTCAAGCCTGTCTGCCAACACACCCCCCACCCCCCAACAGGCCATGTTTGCAGGTTTTCCTTCATCTTGCACATGTGCTTTAAAAGACAGTCTGGACAGCAATTCTTGATAAGATAAATCCACAAAACATGTCCTGTTGGGGGTACTTGAGGACCACTGCAGTAAAAAGGAACCAATACTTACCGCTCTGTCTTTTTCATTTCCTGGTGATTAAACATGGCAGCAAACATTTCATGCATACACACCAGGAAAGAAGCTTACAGACAAAAATCACACCTGATTGTTTAGGCCAAAACGATTTCAGCTGCAGCTGTCAAAATCTGTAGCATGAAAAAGTAACAAAAAACAAACAAACTTCAAAATTTGAAAGTAATTTTATTGGTCAACAAAACAAGGAAAGCAAAAAAAAAATTAAACATAAAAACACAAACAAACATAAATATAAAAACTAAAAATATACATTTAAGACAGTAAACAGCATATGGTTTATGCTTTGGAAAACACAGGATAGACCCACAGACAGGATTGAAACTTTAGTCAAAACATCTTGAGAAAAAATTAGCAAAATAATGCAGCATAGACAAATAAATCAAAGTGAACATCATTAAAAAAACATACATTGCCAAAAAAAACCTTGCTCAAAAACATATCTGTTTAGAAAAGACATTCTTGCCCACCCAACCTGCCCTCTCTCAGGGCAGCTGACAACTGCTGTATACACGCTTTATATAACATGTGTGCTAATGAAGCAATTGAAAACACATGGACAAAGTTCCGTCTCTCTCTCCATTGGGTGCATGCTCAGAGACATCCAAGTGATTTTCACCCACAAAAAGCAACATCTAAATTTCTAAGTCCCTGGGCATGCTCAGTTCAGCAGAAATACAGAAACATAAACAAAGCTGCAATCGTGGCTGAAAGGATGAGATCTGTGTTTTTTCCCCTGAACTCATGCTTTCCAGCCTGAAGGGGAGGTCTTATTGAATTATTACGTAAAAAAATAAATAATAATAATTAAAAGGCCCCTGTCCCTAGTAGCTCGCACTTAGGCCGGGTACTCACGACCAAACATGTATGGTGAAAGCGGTCCGTCGGACCGTTTTCACCATACATGTCTGCCAGAGGGCTTCTGTACGATGGTTGTACACACCATCGTACAGAAGTCCGCGCGTAAACAATACGCGGGGCGTGTCCGCGGTGTCGCCGCGTCGATGACGCGGTGTCGCCGCGACAATGACGCGGCGACGTGGGCGGCCCGCCTTTAAAATGCTTCCACGCATGCGTCGAAGTCATTCGACGCATGCGAGGGACGGCGGGCGCCTGGACATGTACGGTAGGTCTGTACTGACGACCGTACATGTCCGAGCGGGCAGAATTCCAGCGGACTGTTTTAAAACAAGTCCAGGAATATTTGTCTGCTGGGAAAAGGCCCGGCGGGCAAATGTTTGCTGGAATTCGGCCCGCTCGCGCCCACACACGACCAAACATGTCTGCTGAAACTGGCCTGCGGGCCAGTTTCAGCAGACATGTTTGCTCGTGAGTATGGGGCCTTAGAAGTGAACAAGCATTTAAGTCCCGCCCACATATATAAACACCGTTCAAACCACACATGTGAGGTATTGACGCGTGCGTTAGAGCAAGAGCAATACTTTTAGCACTAGACCTCCTCTGTAACTCTAAAGTGGTAACTTTAAAAAAAAAAAAAAGTGTCGCCTATGGAGATTTTAAAGTCCCGAAGTTTGGCGCCAATCCATGAGTGTGTGCAATATTAAAGCGTGACAAGTTAGGTTTCTATTTACTCGGTGTAACATTATCTTTCACATTATCACAACAAATTGGGCTAACTTTACCGTTTTGTTATTTTTTAACCACTGAGCCCCGGACCATATTGCTGGGCCGGACCGGGCCAGTTTTTGCGATTTGGCACTGTGTCGCTTTAACTGACAATTGCGCGGTCGTGCGACGTGGCTCCCAAACAAAATTGGCGACCTTTTTTTCCCACAAAGAGAGCTTTCTTTTGGTGGTATTTGATCACCTCTGCGTTTTTTTTCGCTATAAACAAAATTAGAGCGACAATTTTAAAAAATAAAGAATATTTTTGACTTTTTGCTATAATAAATATCCCCAAAAATATATATAAAAAAACGTTTTTTTTCCCCTCAGTTTAGGCCGATACGTATTCTTCTACATCTTTTTGGTACCAAAAAATCGCAATAAGCGTTTATTGATTGGTTTGCGCAAAAGTTATAACGTCTACAAAATAGGGGTTATTTTTATGGCATTTTTATTAATATTTTTTTTTACTAGTAATGGCGGCGATCAGCGATTTTTATCGGTACTGCGACATTATGGCGGACACATCGGACACTTTTGACACATTTTTGGGACCATTGGCATTTTTATAGCGATCAGTGCTATAAAAATGCATTGCTTACTATAAAAATGCCACTGGCAGGAAAGAGGTTAACACTAGGGGGGAGGGAGGGGTTAATTATGTTCCCTGGGTGTGTTCTAACTGAAGGGTGGTGGGACTGACATGGGTAAATGACAGATCGCTGTTCATGAAGGTGACGGTGAGCATGAAGGGGAACTCCAGACCAAATTGGTTCCAGCTCCTCCCACTTTGGTCATTCCACTTCCTGCTGGAGTAGAGAGAAGACCTGTCTTCCAGAGCTCCTGTGTTCCAGAGACCAGCCACCAGGACCAGCCTCCAGCCCCCAGCCCCGGAAGAGGGGAGGGATGGCCTCCCTCAGCCCAGGTGAAGGACCAGCATCCGGCCTCCGGAGTAACCAGCAGCACCTGCCCTCCTCCAGCCAGACGAAGATCAGCAGGGATGACCGCCTCTTCCTGGGCACCCAGCAGGGTCTCTCGGACTGGACCACCATTCAACCAGGTGAGACTGAGGCCAAAGCCAGGAAGAGGTGTGATAAGATCAAGTCCCTGCTGGTTAGGATAGCCCAGGCCTGCGTGGAAAAAATGTCAGCTCTCGCAGGCCTGAGGGACAAGAGGGACAGGTGCTCCAGCAGTAAGAGGTCGGAGTACAGGGAGGCCATTAACACCCACCGGCTGCAGGTGAAAGAAATTTGGGACTATCTTGGGGGATTTTGTGAACGTGGGGCTGGAGAAGTTGCTTTCCTTGAGGAGCTCAGGAAGACCCTCCAGCAGGCCAGCCAGGAAGGAAGTCAGGCGGCAAGGAGGAGCAGCGGGCGGTTGGGGTCCCAAACCTCCAAGCAGCCGGGGAAGTCAGGAGAGCCTGGGTGTAGTGGGGGGGGTGGAAGCTCTGGTGGTGCAGGGCCCAGTAAGGCCATAAAACCTGGGGAGGGCTCCCGAGAGCCGATCCCTCGGTCCGTGAAAAAAGGGGCTGGGGGGTTGGCTATGACAGGGGAGCCCAGTGATCCAGGAGGCCGCAGGGCCCAAGCGCCGCCGGGGGTACCCCCCCTGCGTCTACGGGCCACGCTGCAATTGTGGAAGCCCGCTGTGTGCCTGTCTCCAGGACCCCTCAGCCTGCAGTAGAGCGGGAGGACCTGGCAGAGGCAGCGCCAGTGACTGCTCCTGCGGCTGGTAGTGAACAGGGTGAGAGGCAGGTGCATGGCGGTGAAGTACCAGTAAGAACATTAAAAGTACTTGTCTGCAGCGTGGCCAAGATGGCGCCGGCTGCTGGGGGAGGAGCAGCCAGCATCAGGGACCAGGAAGTACCCCCCCCCCGCGCGAACCGGAAGTGCTCCCCCCGCGAACCGGAAGTGCTCCCCCCGCGAACGGAAGTGACTTCCGGTGAATTTTCGGCTGGTGTCACCAGCACGGGAATGGACCTGGGGGTGATGGGCCGGGGGTGCAGGGGTGCCCAGTCCCGGTTATTGCAGCAAGCACCTCTGGGCACCCCCGGCAGGACGGTATGGACGGTAAGCTGCCTACCCCCCAGGTCCCTATGGACACCAGCCCTGAAGGGCTTCCAGCGGCACAGGCAGGGTGGGGGGATTGTCAGGTGGGGCCCCTCCCGGAGGACAGTGCTGCATATGATTTTATCCGTCAGCTGGAGGGGTTCCAGGGGGGCATCCCCCCAGAGACAAGTGTGCGGGTTGAGTCCCAAGGGGCTGGTGAGGTCGCAGAGGGGTCTGGTTGGGGGAGTTTGGTGGGGGAGGTACCCCCCTCTGCTGTGGCCCCAGGGGGGGGAGGCGCCTGTAGTCAGGCCAAGGGTGGTGGGTCAGGGGGGTCAGGGTAGTTCAGTGGGGGTGGGTGCAACACCACCGGCAGGGATGGGGGCCCCCCGTCCCCCCCCACTTCTGGGGGTGCTGAGGGGGGTGCCCTGCTTCCGGAGAACATCTTTCGGGGGTCTCCGGAGGCCAACTTATTATCTGCCCTAAGGGGGGGTCGCTCTTTCGCCCAGGTGACGGGCTCTCGTGCCCCTCTGGACCACCTGTACAGCCGGTTTGGCGCCCAGAATTTCCGCGCCCCCCCTGCTGACCAGGAGAGGACGCAGGGGTCGGCGTGGACGAGGGGTAGAGGTGGCCCAGAGAGGAGGCGTAGGAATGTCATTCAGTTGCGCTACGAGGGTCCAGACCCCTGCCCCGCTCGAGGTCCTCTCCATGGGTTTTGGGGTGGACTCCCTCTTTGCGGTCATCCACCCCACCAACACCCGGGAGTTCGATGTCAGCTTCGTGACTCCTGTAAATATGGAGCTGTTTATCACCAACTTCGCACTCCTGCGGTGTGTGGACCCATGAAAGAGGTACCGGCTCATTCCCATCTCCAGGCAGGAAGAGGTTAAAGCGGGGGTTCACCCTTAGAGGGCACTTTTCCCCCTTCGCTTCCTGCTCGTTATTACTAGGGGAATCGGCAATTTATTTAAAAATATGTGCAGTACTTACCCGTTTACGAGACGCATCCTCTCCGTCGCTTCCGGGTATGGGCTTCGGGAATGGGCGGTCCTTCTTGATTGACAGGTTTCCGAGAGGCTTCCGACGGTCGCATCCATCGCGTCACGATTTTCCGAAAGAAGCCGAACGTCGGTGCGCAGGCGCAGTATAGAGCCGCACCGACGTTCGGCTTCTTTCGGCTACGAGTGACGCGATGGATGCGACCGTCGGAAGCCTCTCGGAAGGCTGTCACTCAAGAAGGAACGCCGGCTCCCGAAGACCCATACCCGGAAGCGACGGAAGAAGATGCAGCTCGAAAACGGGTAAGTACTGCACCTATTTTAATATAAATAGCCGATTCCCCTAGACCGAACGAGCAGGAATCTAAGGGGAGATTTTTTTTTTTTTTTTTAAATGGGTGAACTCCCGCTTTAAGAACGTTACTATCCTGGTGGGGAATGAGTCTCTCCCTCCGGAGGACATCGCCACCTGACTTGGGAGGTATGGGCAATTGCAGGCCCCCCTGAGGAAAAACCTCGATGAGCGCGGGGTCTGGACCGGGGCCTGGTTGACCAGGATCAGGCTCAAGAGGGAGGGCAATAGTGTTGCCCACCTCCCCGGCAGCGCTTTCATCGGCCGAGACCGGATCCTGGCCTTCTACCCGGGCCAGCCCCGTCGCTGCTTCAAATGCAGCAGTCCTACCCACATGAGTTCGGACTGCACGGTGGTCCGTTGTGGGCGCTGCCATGAATTCGGGCGATTCAGTCCGAATCATGTGGGAGGATCTGCTGCAATCTCTGTGGAGAGATGGGGCACCATTTCAGCATGTGCCCCAAAGCATATCGGGGTCCTTCCTCAGGGGGGGGAACCTCCCAGGTCGGGAACGGCCGAAGCCCCCCGGCGAGTGATGGCCGGGGGGGCTGGGGATCCTGGGGCCCCTGATGCTGCTCCGGAGGGACCAACTTGTCCATTGCCTCAAAGATGGCGGAGCAGGCGTGGGCGAGGGGCCCCCCGGGGGACATGGGCCCAGTCAACCAGGAGGCCCCTGTTTTTCCAGAAGGTAGTGCCGGTGGGGGGGAGTCAGGGGGGCTTGTGGATCCCGGGTCCCCTCCTCCTGCTGTAGGGTCCCACCCCTCCCCCTTTCCTCTTCCCACCCTCCTTCCTCTTCCTCCGGTACCCCCTCCTCGCCCCCCCTCCATCTACCCCTCCGCGTCCCCCTCCTCATCTTCCTCTCCTCGTGCCCCCCCATCCCCCCTCCTGTTTCCCATCCCCCCTTCCTCTTCTTAGTCCAGTCTCTGGTTCCACTTCCGTCCCCCCCCCCGGTTTCTGGCCCCCCCTCCTGCCTCTCTTCCCCGCCCCCTTCTCCTGGCCCTGGTGCCTCTTCTGCCATGGAAACATCTGAGGCAGCCAGGGGCTCACAGAAGAGGTCCAAGGACCTCTCTAGTAGTGGATCTGAGGAGGGGGTGGAGTGATCACCTCAGAGAAATGGCAGGAGTGGGAGCAAGTGAAATATAAAAAGAAGAAGGGGAAGATTCTCAGACCTGGGGACGGGAAGTCCCCTAGGAAGGGTAAGGTTCCCCTAGGGGCACAACAAAAAGGGGTGTCCCTGGGGAACCCATTTGGGATCCTCTCCTCCTCAGATTCTGAGGAGGAGGAGGAAATGTAAATAAGTTTGTGTTGTGTATTTTGTATGAAGAAGAACGTAACCCATTCAATCACTAAGGATGGCGGTACCCTCTCCAATACGGCTTGTGACCATTAATGTCGCAAGTATTCGTTCTACAGGAGCTCGCTTTATGGCCTTTGATTTTCTCAGCCGTGTTGAAGCTGACATTTTGTTTTTACAAGAGACCTGGCTGGCATCTGTGGCAGAGATGCATCTAGCAAAGAGGGAGTGGAGGTGTGGGCCCTCCCTCTGGTCTCTTGCGGCTGAGCCTTGTAGTGGAGTTGCAGTGCTTTTTAAAACTGGTCCGGTGGCTTGCCGACGAGTGATTGAAGTGGAGATTGGTAGATGTCTGGTGGCGGACGCCGTCGTGAGGGGGCAATTCCTCCGGCTCATTAATTTTTATGGGCCTCAAACTAAGAGGGAGAGGAAGAGCCTCCTTACGGCAGTGAAGCCTTATCTTTTTACGTCCCAGCAGGTGATCTTTGGTGGTGATTTCAATATGATCACTAGGCCCAAAGACTGGGCAGGTGCCACCAACCCTCTGGGATATGATAGTACTTTTTTGAATAGTGTAGTGAGGGAGGCCGGGTTGGTGGATGTGCACGGTCGTCACCTCCCCAACCTCAATGAGCCATGACTAAGCACTGACGCCAGTGCGAAACGTTGGCCATACTGATTTTTGTGGGCTTGCAGTGACTGTATGCACAGTTGAAAATAAAGACATCTCTTTTAAAGAAAATTTTGGAGTGCGGCTGTCCAGCTTTTGTTCTTTTGTTTTTTGCCATTACCGCATTGCCAGCACCCTGGTGGTTCAACAACCCCTGATCATCATGAGGCTCACCTGGAGCGGTGAGAATTCTGTCTGTGTCCCCAACCTCACTGGTTTCACATTTGCCCGAGGTAGTTCTCAGGCCGTGTACAGACGACCAAACATGTACGATGAAACCGGTCCGTTTTCACCGTACATGTCTGCCCGGGGATTTCTGTATGGTGGCTGTACTCACCATCATACAGAAATCCGCGCGTAAACAATACGCGGGGCGTGGCCGCCCCATCGCCGCGCCGATGACGCGGCGACGTGGGCGGCCCTGCCAGTTCAATGCTTCCACGCATGCGTCAAAGTCATTCGACGCATGCTAGGGATGGCGGGCGCTCAGACATGTACGGTAGGTCTGTACAGACGACCGAACATGTCCAAACGGACAGGATTCCAGCGGGCTGTTTTAAAACAAGTCCAGAAATATTTGCCCGCTGGAAAAAGGCCCGGCGGGCAAATGTATGCTGGAATCCTGTCCGCTCGGGCCTACACACGACCGAACATGTCTGCTGAAACTGGTCCGCGGACCAGTTTCAGCAGACATGTTCGGTCGTGTGTACGGCCCATAAGAGTAGATTAGATAGTTTTTTTTTAAAGGACTCTGCCGCCGACACTCCTCAGAAAGGGAGGGGTTTGTGATGCCTGAATGGGTCGCTACTGGAGGATCCTGAGGTTAGGGACGCCTATGAGGTTTTCTTCCTGGACCAGACCTCGCTCCTTGAGGGCAATTGCTCCCGCCTTGAGTGGTGGGAAGTAGTTAAAAAGAGGTCTGGCGACTTTTCCTGGGAAATCTCTGGGTGCAGGGCAGCTTCCAAGTACCAGGCCTACCAGAGACTACGCAGGCAGCTTGACCACCTGGTGTCCTCTGGGGGCTTTCGGGAACAGATATCCGGTCTGAAGGCGCAGATGAAGGAGTGTCAGTACGACCGTCTCCCCTCCCTGGTTTTTGTGAGGGATTACGGGAAGTTTATCTCTCCGGATCCCTACAAGAGCTGTGGTGAGGCGGCGAGTTCGAAGGTCATACACGGCCTGAAGTACGCCTCGGGATCCCTGGTCCGGTCCAGATCGGGGATCCTGGGTGTCGTCAGAGACCACTTTTCGGACCTCCTGAAGAAGCGGCCTCTAGACATGGAGAAAGTCAGGGTATTCCTTGATGAGATCCCGCTGGAAGTGGGGTCTGACCTTCCTGACTCTCTGACAGAAGAGATCTCGGTAGCTGAAGTCGAGCAGGCTATCAGCTCTTTAGCTTCTAAAAAGTCGCCTGGGCCCGATGGGCTCACGGCCGAGTTCTACAAAACCTTTAAGAGCCTCTTGGCTCCTCATTTGAGGGACGTGTTTAGTGAATGTTTGGCCTATGGCCTGCTGCCTCCCTCAATGAGAAGGTCAGCTCTGATCCTTCTGTCAAAGGGGAAAGATCCGTCTGTGGTGGAGAATTGGCGTCCGATCGCCCTTCTTACCACATATAGGAAGATACTGGCAAAGATCTTGTTTACACGTCTGTCTGCTTTGGCGGGCAGGATGCTTTCTCCCTCTCAGCACTGCACAATTCCTGGCCGGGGCACTTTTAGTGCCGTCCTGAATGTCCGGGAGGCTGTGGAAAGGTGCAGGGCTGATGGCAGCGAGCGGCATCTGCTTGCACTGGATCAGGCTAAGGCGTTTGGTTGGATTGGTGAACCATGAGTATCTTTGGCTGCTTCTGAGGAGATATGGTCTGTCTGATCAATTCGTTGATTGGATACAGGTATTGTATAGGGGAGCTGAGAGCTTCCCTCTTGTCAACGGTTGGGTGGGTCGGGCCTTTGCTGTAGACTCTGGCGTCCGGCAGGGGTGCCCGTTGATCCCCCTCCTGTACGTCTTTGCGGTCGACCCCTTCGTAAGGAGGCTAGACTGCGAGCGTCTGGGGGAGGGTTCCGGTGGGACCTGTCGGGGGTCCGGTTTCGGCAGTGAGGGTCGTGGCCTACGCGGATGACGTCTCGGTGGTGGTATCTGGTCGTGAGGAGGCCCATTATGTGGAATCCCAGATCGGGTGCTACTCTGAGGTGTCAGGTTCGCTGGTCAATTGGGACAAGAGTGAAGTTTTCTGGATGGGGAAGGAGGGGGAGCAGTTCCCCCTTCCGGACGTGTTCCCCACGCCCGTACCAGAGATTTGAGTCCTTGGCATTCATTTCGGCCCGGGTGATTATCCCAAGCTAAATTGGGAGCGCAGGCTGGTGAGTGCCACTCGGAAGGTGAAGGCCTGGAGAGGTTGGAAACTTTCCCTGAGGGAAAGGGTATGCTTGGTACTTATTGCCTGAGTTTCTCTTTGTGAGCTACGTGTGTCTTTTGCCAGCATCTCTCTATGCTCTGGTCTATGGTCTGTTCTTCCTGCTGTTGTGGGGAAACAGACTGAACCTGATCAAGAGGGAGGTCACATACCGCCAGCGAAGGCAAGGAGGGTTGGACATGGTCAACCCGCTGGTGTTCTTCATCATCATTTTTGTAAAGTACAACTTGCAGTCCATTCCTGGTGGGAATGTTCATGCAAGGACTGGCTCTTGCTGTTCTTGAGCGAGTGGGGGGAGGCCCGGCGATCTGAGGAGATCGCATGGGTATCTCCCGTCCTACGTCCCCCTGGCATTGAAGGTACTGAGGCAGTGGCGGATAACTGCCTTTGAGGTGGGCTCTCTGGGTCGGCATGAGCTGTACCTGAGGGTCATGGCCTCGGACATTTTGAAGCCCCTGTCTTTAAGGGACTGTCCTGAGAGGGTCCTCATGGAGGGGTTAGCCCTCTTGAATTCGTTCCAGAATTCCGAACAAAGTTTTGGGATCTTGCATGGAGGTCGTTCCATGGACGGCTGTATGTCCGTGCAAATCTCAAGTACCGGAATCTAGGGGACAGGGACTGTCCCCGACGGGAATGTGGAGGGACATTGGAGACCATGGACCATTTTCTGGTCCAATGTCCCTCCATACGGGGGTAGGGGGTGCCACTGCATACCCCGACAACCAACGGCTAGGGTTGTCGGGAAGAGGCTCTTGTCCCTATCGACATGGGGACAAGAGTGCTTTGGGGTGGGGGGGCAGTGCCAGTTTTTGGTTTGAAATTTGGCGCAGAGATCCCCTTCATGGTCAGCGTAAGCTGAAAACAGTTTGGGATTCACGTGCATCTTGTCAACCCGCGCAATTACAGCTACGCTGCTTGTAATTGTCTTAAGATTTTCCCGGCGTACTGACAAGGCGTGCGTGAATCTCAGAAATTGTCAGACTGGGTAAAAAAATTTTTTTAAGTCAGCAGCTACAAATTCTGCAGCTGCTGACTTTTGATATATGGACACTTACCTGTCCATGAAGCCCACGATGTTGGCACCCGAAGCCGTCCCGTATCCTCGGCTCTGGGTGCAGGTGCTAAGGGAAACAGGAAGTGAGGCCTTACGGCTTCACAGCCTGGTTCCTACTGAGTATGCGCGAGTTGCAATGTGCTTTCTGAATGGTCCTAGCTGTCTTCTGTGTGTCTCCCAAAAGACAGCGGGGGTGGAAGGAGGAGGGGCCGGACATTTTGTAGTTCGCCGCACAAGATCTTTACTCGGAAGTGGGAGCAGATACCTGGATTTGACAGGTATCCGCTCCCCCCTGATAGGGGGGAGGAATCTGATCCGCAGATGTTCAATTTATGGGTGGAACTCTGCTTTAAAACTTTGAATTTTATTTTTTATTTTCCTTTTTTTGCTCTAGCATGATTACATTTACAGAGTTCAGATAAAGAAAAATTTCACAGTATATGTATTTTTCTCCCCTTTTTATTTTATCATCAATAGGAAGTAAATTAGGGGCTAATAATCTTGAACATTTTACATTTTATTGTATTTAAAAGAGGATACCAATTGTAGTGGAAGGTCTGGGTTTGCCCTATCTTTAGCTCCCGCATCTATAGGTAAAATAGATGACTTTCTTCAGTTGACTTTCAATCCTGAGAATAAAGCAAATTGATCAAGAATAGCTAGTGCGGCCTGTAGTGAGGCGCCTGGGTCCTTAAGAAACAGGAGCAAGTCATCAGCACAGTGTTTCTCAACTCCAGTCCTCAAGGCGCACCAACAGGTCTTGTTTTCAGGCTTTCCATTATTTTGCACAGGTGATTTTTTCAGTTTCTCTGCCTTAGTAATTACCACAGCAGTTTCATCTGAGGGAAATCCTGAAAACATGACCTGTTGGTGCGCCCTGAGGACTGGAGTTGAGAAACACTGCATCAGCATATGCTGATCAGCATCAGCATATAGCACAAGAGACTCATCGACTGTGCCCACCCTAATGGCCCGACCTCCCCTGACAACCGAAGGGCAACTGTTATGGGTTCCATGGCGATAGCAAAGAGGAAAGGGGATAGTGGACACCCCTGTCCCGTGCCTCTACCAACCTCAAAACATTCTGACTGACAACCCCAATCGCATTGCTACCCTAGGATTTTTATAAAGCGTGGATATCCACTTCCTGTAAATTGACCCAAAGCCCATTCGTTCAAGGATCTTGTGCATATAACACCAATCAACTGAATTGAACGCCTTTTTCTATGTCTATTAATAACACTATCATAGTTTGGGACTCCATAGGTGGAAGTTGCAAATGGGTAAAAAGTCCCCTAAGATTTGTATCTGTGGATTTACCCGGCATGAACCCCATTTGATCTATATTAATGATAGAGGTAATAACCTTTTCTAGCCTGGTTGCCAATACTTTAGTTAAAAAATTCAGGTCCATATTTAACAGAGCAATAGGTCGGTATGATGCCCACTTCAACGGGTCCTTCCCTGGTTTTAAAAAGAGGATTATCTAGGCATCCAGCATGGAGCCCTGGTAAAGTGTCATTTGCAAGGCATTAATCCAGTAGTAATCCAAGTCTGGGGGCTAACTGTGGTCTGATAAAAATCAGCCGGAACGCTGTCCAGGCCAGGGGCTTTATGTGGGGGGGGAAAGCAAAGATTGAAGCTTCAATTCAATTTCTTTTGTGGTAATCTTGGCATCTAAAGCATTGCTATCCTCCTCTGACAACCTTGGGAGTGATAGGCCTACCAATAAGGAATCTAGAGCTGACCCCTCATCAGGGCAGGACTTGGGTGGTGGGGGCCCCTGTGCTTGAGTGTTGAAGGGGCCCCCTGGAGCCGAGAATTGGGGGGGATCGAAGATGTAGAGCGAGGGGGGGATCATAGTTGTTGAGCGGGGGGGGTGCGCATTAAAGTTGTTGAGCGGGGGGGCGAATTTTAGTTGTTGAGCGGGGGGGGGCGCATTAAAGTTGTTGAGGGGGGGGGTACCTCTCACCTGTGCCGCCGACTGTTGGCTTTCTTCCCTTCAGCAGCCACAGTCCTCCACACACCGCTCCGGTTGGGGGGGGGAGTGCCTCTCACCTGTGCCGACAGCCGGGGCCACAGACTGTCATTAGCCCGGCTGTTGGCTTTCTTCCCTTCAGCAGCCACAGTCCTCCACACACCGCAGGACTGCGGGAAGAAGCTGTCTGTCCGGGAAAGTCCCGCATAATCCGTGCGTGTTGGGAGGTATGCGCATGGCCGCCATCAAGAATTTTGCGGCCCCTTACACAGCATGGGCCCCCTGGAGCAGAGAATCGGGGGGGTGCTGCCGCCTGAAATTGAGAAGCGGGGGGCTGCCGCAAATTGAGGAGCGGGGGTGGGGCATCCGGGGCCCTGGGGACCTCTGGGCCCTTTAATAAAAAGAAAAAAGAAACCTCTGGGCCCCTTAATAAAAAAAAAAAAAACATTTATAAAAAATACATAAAAAAAGTGAGGTTGCCATCCAAGGGCCCTGGGGACCACTGGGCCCCTTGGGACCTCCTGGGCCTTTTAATAAAAAATAAAAAAATATAAACAAAAATAAAAAAATAAACATTTATAAAAAAAAGGGGGGGGGGTTGCCACATGGGACACCTGGAGACCTCTGGGCCCTTTAATAATAATAATAATATTATATATATATATATATATATATATATATATATATATATATATATATATATATATATATATATATTTATATATATATATAATATATAAATTTTTTATTTTTTATAAAAAATAAATAAAAAAGGGGGGGTTGCCGTCCGGGGGCCTCCGGGCCCCTGGGGACCTCCGGACCCCTAAAAAAAAAAAAAAAAAATTTTTTTTTCAAAGGGGGCCCCTTATTGGGCGGGCCCATGGGCTTGAGCCCAGTCAAGCCCAATGGTAAGTCCGGCCCTGCCCCTCATACAGTGTTATTGGGGAGTAAAGAGCTGATAAGAAGTCAATAATTTCCTTCAGTATGGTCTGTGGCTCAGAAACTCAGAAAGTCGCCCCCCCCTATTTCTGATAACTGGGATATTTGTGATTGAGTGATAGTCAGCAACTACCATAGCTGGTCATTTCCTATTTTTATCCCCCTGGACAAATATTGTATGAGCCTTCTTTCATGCTTCTGAATGTGCCAGGTCAGTAAAATGTAGGAGCAGGAGATGTCTTGCCTCCAATAGAGACTCAAAGAAGGTCCTCGTGGGGGAACCCACGTGGACCTCAACAGACAATCCCTCTCCCTAACCTGTAGATTTTGAAGTTCCTCATTATCATTGACTCTGACCGTCTTAATGACAGAGATGAATTTCCTAGCCACAGCCTTGAAAGCATCCCACACTATTGGCGGATCTGCTGATTCAGCATTAGACGTCCAGTAGGATTTAATCCATTCCTCTAGTTGGGCAGATATCTGCTAATTTTGTAGCCAGCTGGGTGACCTTTGAAAAGGTCAGGGTAAAAGAAAGAGGGTTATGGTCAGATAAACCCCCCGCCAGATATTCTATATCAGTTAGAAACGGCAACAAAAGCTCATTGCCAAACACACTAGGTCTAGCCTGGCTGAGGATCTATGGGCTGTGGATACGTGGGAGAAGCACTTAGCAGCTAGATGTTTCCAATATCATAGCTCTGAGACCCCGGCTACATTCGCCCAACTGACCATATCAGAGTTACCCATTCTGTTCAGATTGGAAGAGTCCAATACCATGTCTAACACAGCATTACAATCCCCCATCCAGACAATAGGAAGGCTAGCAAACTGGACCACCTTAGCCAATATATCAAAGTAGCTGAACCTGAAAGGGAGAAGACAGATAAACATTTACCAACATTAATTTGAGATAACAAACATCTAGAACCACTGCCACATATGCCCCCCCTGGGTCTGAGATCACCTGGTGGGTTGTGCATGGGATAGCCTTGCTGATTAGTATGGGGGCCACCCCTACCTAACATATAATAAGTAGACTGCAGGGCTCTCTGTACCCATGGTTTACACAAAGCAAGGATTGTATTGCCATCCAGGTAAGTCTCCTGCAGGAAAACAATATGCAGCTTGGTCTGTTTCAAATATTGGAAAATACAACCCCAGATATTTGTTATGCAACCCCCTATTATTCCAGGACAGAAATGTAACCTTATCAGCCATGATTTCTAGAGTACATTAATGCATCCCAGTAAGATAATAACAATACTTCTATGTCTATGTAGTGACAACGAGCAACCGCGTAACCAGTCCAGTGTGGAATGGTAACAAAAAGCATGGTACATTGGAGAACTGTGTCAAACCAATTTGCCCCCCCCCGCCAGCAAACCAACTGACAAAACTAAGAAAAAACCCTCCGGTATATAGCTAATGCCACGCGTCTGTATGCAATTCTGACGCGCAAAAAAACATGCATGCTCAGAATCAAGCAGAAGAGCCGAACTTCATTGATCTCGGCTCGTCGTACGTTTTTGACGGTCAGAATTTCCGTCAAGATTTGTGTGACCGTGTGTATGCAACACAAGTTTGAGCCAACATTCCGTCACAAAAAATCCACGGTTTTCTTGTCGGAATTTCCAATCGTGTGTACACGGCATTAGTGACAAAAACCAACAAAAAAACAACGATGAGGTCCATCTGAAGCAAATAAAAGTTTGGCAGTTCCAATGATGATTCTGCATTTCCTCTGGATGCAATAGGATCACGAAGTAAAAAAGGAACAAAGTAAGGCGCAATAACC
Organism: Rana temporaria; assembly: GCF_905171775.1. Lineage (NCBI taxonomy): Eukaryota > Metazoa > Chordata > Amphibia > Anura > Ranidae > Rana > Rana temporaria. The sequence continues at coordinate 326,022,838 of NC_053492.1, forward strand.
AGAGCTTGGAACAACACACAACAATATTGGAACTGGGCACCCACTATTGGCTTATGAAATTACATTCCCAGAACAATGTAACAGCATTAAGCCTCAAGTCCTGCGGGAACGCGTGGCAACGGAGTTCCTGCACTTTTTTCACAGCAGGAACTCGGGGCCTAATCCACAAAGCAGATGCGCCGACTTAACTCGAGATACGCGGCGTAATTAAAATTTACACGGCGCGTATCTTTGCGCCTGATCCTCAAAACGAGATACGCCTTAAAATCATGTTTTTCCGTCCTACCTAAAATAATTACACCGGCGCTTTTTCGTGCGCAAATTACGCTAGACACGCCGCTGTTTTGATAGGCAAAGATGCAAATGAGGGAGATAGGGCGATCCACAAAATTAAGTGTGTGCGCCGTAGATTACGCCCTGTGCGCTTCTGTTAGTTTCAATGTGTAAATTTACACTTTATAAAAGCAGCCCTAATTTTACACATGCCGTGTAAAGGTCTGCTAAAGCAACACCATTAAGGAAGAGCTGAGCACACACACTTGCTGGACTACAATCTGTATGCCAACATGCCAGGGGCATCCATGCGCATAGCTAGACTAGTGACTTCAGTGACCGAGGGTACCCCCTCTTCTGAGGGAACAGCAGTCAGGAGACGCCTCGCAGAATGCATCTTTGCACAGTAAACACACACATTAATTATGTCACAATGAGAATGCATGGATGCACACCACTGTGGTCCCTAGCACAGACATATCACATGCACATCTAATTGGATTAGATCCAAGTCCCCCCCCCCCCCATTGGTACTTGGGAGCAGTAACGCCACACCACGGCTCCAATTCTGTTACTGTGCATTCATACACCATTCAGGGACCTGGGATCACTTCTCCCTGGTCCTGGGGATCCCTTCTCCACCAAAACTGAGGGTGACACCCTTATTTAATCAGGAATGCCACCCCCCCACATTCACACATCATTCACACACATAAACCAAATCATAAGTACAGTATAATAAACAAAATCATAAAAATATAAAAAAAATCACAAAAATCAAAAGTACCCCTGAAAATTAATTGCGGCGGCGATTGCTCCGTCTGGGCTGCCCACGGTCACGGACACGGGCACGGCCAACTGGAGGATCTTCATGGGGGGGAGTGTTAGCAGGGGAGGGAGTATCTTCGTGGGGGGGGTGTTAGCAGGGGAGGGAGTATCTTCATGGGGGGGGGGTGTGAGCAGGGGAAGGAGGAGCCTCCCCTGGTGACTGTCCTCTTGCTGGTCTGCCCTCCAAGGCCACTGCTATCCTTGTCAGACAGAGAGTGAGGGCAGCCGTATTGGCCTGGCCAGCCCTGGTATTGTCCTGCACAGCCTGGTTCAGGGCAGTCACCTCCTGGGCCATGCCTGTTGTGGCGGTCTGCAGCTCACACAAACATGTGATGACCGCCAATGAGTTGGTGGCCACATCACTGAGTGACTCCTTCATTGCAACCAGGCTGTGCTCCATCTGGGTCAGAGTCTCTTTTATCTGACCCAGATGGCGGGTCTGCCAGGCATTGTCCTTCTGCAGATTGGCCGGCAGACGCTCGGCCACCCCCCTGGTCTCCTGGGTCGCCATCCTGCCTGCCCCTGAGGCTTGTGGCCTGGGAGGAGGGGGGAGAGTGACCCTTGTGGGTTGCGGCCTGTTGGGGGTGGAAGTGGGAGGGGCTACCCCTGATGGTGGCCTGACTGCTGCCAGCCTCTGGGGTAGGCTCTGGGGTAGCCTCAGGGGTAGCCTCAAGGGTAGCCTCAAGGGTCATCATATCCGAGGCCGAAAGGACTTCCCGGTCAATCTGAAGATCTTCTTCCTCCACCCCCTCATCCTCCTCCCCCTCAACCTCCTCCCCCTCATCCTCCTCCCCCTCAACCTCCTCATGAGGGGAGGTTTGGCCACTCCCCTCCCCTGGGGACTCCTCAGCAGCCTCTTGTCCTTGGGGTGGTGCAGCAGCCTGGCCTGATGGCCCAGCAACCTCCTGGTCATCTGTGGAGGACACAAAACAATCACATTTTTGAGGATCCACACACTTGGCACATCTTCCCTTCCCCCACCCACACATGCTAATCACCAGATAGAAAAAACAAAAACTTACCTGGCCTCACAGCAACATCTGACTGATATCCACGCAGGCCCACCACCTGCTCTGGCTGGAAACACCGGGCCACTGCCCATTCCTCCTCACTCAGACGGATGGGACAGGGTCCCCCTCCTCCAGTGCCCGTGGTATGTGCATTGATCTTTGCCACCTTATTACGGACCACGCTCTTTAGATCGTTGATCTTTTTTTGGATGCCAGCGGGGGTCCTCGTCTCCCCCCCCCCCGCCGCATTGATCTGATCCGTAACCTTTTTTATTATTGCCTTCCTTTGGGCCGGGAAGGTGTTTCGGCTATCAGGGCCATGTAAATATCGGCCATATAGGACGATGGCCCGAGCAAGAATTTGCTTCTCTACCTGATTAAAATTGAGCTTCCTGCGCTTGGGTGCCATCACAGACACCACTCAGCAACAAGAAGAAACTCACAGGACAAACAAACAAAAATACACACACAACAAACAAACAAAAAAACTCACAGAAGAAACACACAAAAAGCAAAACACACAAGCAGACAGCTACTACAAATTCAAAAACAAACACGCAAAAAACAAACACAAAATACAATCAGCATAAAACAAACAGAAAATACAATCAGAAAAAAACAAACACAAAATACACTTAGCAGAAACAAACACCAACTACTATCTAATACTCCTCCAAAACTTCTCTATCACACACAACTCACCAACAAACACCGACAAACGTTCAGAGCAGAAGCAACTTGCTCTAGGAAAGGTAACATAGGGAAATACTTTTGCAAGGGAAGTGTGTTTGTGTGGGGCTATTTATACACAGGGCGATCCTCAAACTAAGTACGCTTGGCCTTTTTCCTATATCACTGATTGCGCCAAGCCAAGTTCTGCACATGCCCAGTGAGAAGCAGATTCGTGCGCGCATGCGCAGTACGGCGAGCCCTTCATTTGCATGGGGTCACGGCTCATTACAATGAAGCACGCCCACTTCCTTCCCACTTGCAACAACCCCGCCTTACGCCTCGGGATTTAAGTTACGCTTGCGCAATTTTGTGCGCAAATGCGCTGTGGATACGGCACTTACGACACCAAATTAGGGCGCCGTAACTTAAATGACATAAGTTTTGAGTAACTTAATTTGCGCCGCTGGCTGTGGATTAGGCCCTCAGTTCCCTTTGCAGGACTAGAGCAGCCGAGCCGCCCGAGCCAATCCTTCACTAAGCGGCGATGCCCAACTCGAGTCACTGTCAGGGGCAGGCGAACCTTAGTAATCCTTTATGTTACTGGCTGCTTCCTGTATATGTGTATACATCGGGTAGTGTGCGGGTATTCCTTCACTTCCTCGATGCCGCAGTGTCTCCTGGGCGCTATTGTCATTGTTCCCAGGGGACATTGCGGAGGTCTGCTGCAAGTTATCGTGGGATTTAGAAAGAACTTCTTTCTTAAGCGGCCAGTCACATAAAGGATTACTAAGGTACAGTGGATCGAAAATAAAAAAAAAACATGTGGGTTAGTAATTATGCATATGAGCGTATCATTTTTTTTTTTTTTGGTGGGGGAGTGGATCTTGGGTGGGAGTTCCCACACTTTTTTCCCCAGGACTTGACCCCTGAACAGCATAATAAGTTATATAAAGGAGTACAAAAATAAAAGGAGAAAGAACTATATAAGGAGACTGGCTCCATCTAGTGGTACAATGAGGAACGTTCCCATAATAAAGCCAGTGCAGATTGTAACTTTTTTAGCTGGATTCAGGTACGGCGGCGTATTGGTGAGTCGGCGTAGCGTATCGTATTTACGCTACGCTGCCGTAAGTCAGAGAGGCAAGTTGCTGTATTCACAAAGCACTTGCCTCCTAAGTTACGGCGGCGTAGCGTAAATGGGTCGGCCTAAGCGCGCCTAATTCAAATGTGGAACAGGGGGGGTGTGTTTTATGTTAATGACTGGTGACCCGACGTGATTGACGTTTTTAACGAACTGCGCATTCGCCGTCCGTGGACATATCCCAGTGTGCATTGCTCCAAAGTACGCCGCAAGGACGTATTGGTTTCGACGTGAACGTAAATTACGTCCAGCCCCATTCACGGACGACTTACGCAAACGACGTAAAATTTTCAAATTTTGATGCGGGAACGACGGCCATACTTAACATTGGCTAGGCCAGCTATTTGTTCGTCTAACTTTACGCCGGAAAAAGCCTTACGTAAACGACGTAAAAAAATGCGCCGGGCGCACGAACGTTTCTGAATCGGTGTATCTAGCTCATTTGCATATTCTACGCCAAACTCAACGGAAGCACCACCTAGCGGCCAGCGTAAATATGCACCCTAAGATACGACGGTGTAGGAGACTTACGCCGCTTGTATCTTAGCCTAATTTAAGCGTATCTGGTTTCCAGAAAACGCTTAAATTTACGACGGCGTAGATTCAGAGTTACGACGCTGTATGTACTGATACGCCGGCGTAACTGTCTCTGAATCCAGCTAATAGTGTGAAGGAAATAGAGCAGGTGTAACAGGGCACCTTGGGTGCAACAGTGTGCTTTTGCATATTGATAGGCAGTCTGGCTCAATCCAACAGAAAAAAGGGGAACAAGTAATGTAGTAGCAGCAACTTATAGGGGGTTATTTACAAAAGGCAAATCAACTTTGCACTACAAGTGCACTTGGAAGTGCAGTCGCTGTAAATCTGAGGGGAAGATCTGAAATGAGGGGAAGCTCTGCTGATTTTATCATCCAATCATGTGTAAGCTAAAATGCTGTTTTTTATTTTCCTGGCATGTCTCCCTCAGATCTAAAGTGACTGCACTTCCAAGTGCACTTGTAGTGCAAACTGCAATTGCCTTTCGTAAATAACCCCCATAGTTCTTTATCCAGCCTATCGCTGACCTCCACTGAATTATCAAAGAACTTTACAGTCCTTTTATATTGAATTCAAGGCTTGCTAGGATAAAGCATACTACATTGTATCTCCTTTTCTCTGAGCCTTCTATGAACTTCATTAAATTAGCAGCGTTTTCTCTGTGTTTCAGACCAAAAATCGGGGAAAAAAATCACTCGGGTATTCTCATAGCGCAGATCCTGATGCTTCCTAGATTGGGCTGGAATCATGTCTCGATCCCTGTAATTCAGTAATCTTACCAGGAAGGGCCTTGAGAAAGCACCAGGGGGATGGATGCGTCTTTCCACCACATAGGTGGGGGGGTAGATCTTACAGGGAGAGTAACTGCTTGAAGAACTGTTCAGCAAAAGTAACAGGTATGGCCCCCTATGAACCCTCAGGCAACCCCAATGTACAGGTGTATTATTATCCTTCCTGTCCTTCTCTGTCTGTCCTCAGCATCATCTGCCCTGTGTTGGAGGGATCTTACTAGACAGGTGTGTGTCATGGAAGTGCGAGGTATCTTCCACCTCAGAGTCTCTGTCCTCCACCTTTGTCAGCATCCCCCGGATCTTATGCAGGGCGTGTCTGATTAGAGTGCGTTCTGAGGCCTCGTACACACGACAGAGTTTCTCGGCAGAATTCACCGAGAAACTCGGTCAAAACCCGGATTCTGCCGAGAAACTCTGTCGTCTGTACAGTTTTGGCTCGATGGAGCCGCCGAGGAGCTCGACGAGAAAATAGAGAACATGTTCTCTATTTTCTCGTTGTCCGCGTTGTTCTATGGGAGAAGGCGGCCCGCCAAGCTCCTCGGCGGCTTCATCCCAAAACTCGACGAGGAACTCGACGTGCCAAGCACGTCGAGTTCCTCTGTCGTGTGTACGGGGCCTGAGGAGAGATGGTCTATCCTTCCCATGATTTCTGTGCCTTCCGGGCCCTCTTAGTGGCCAAAGAGGGCATCCCCAGGATAAGTGTACCGAGTCCTGCCTGGATTCATGTGCTAAACACAGGCAAAACAGCTCATAAGAATGATTGCAGGATAGACAGAGCGCCAGAGAAACGCTTGCTGTCTACATCCGGCCACGCCCCCTCATTCTCAATTGTTCTCAATGAAACATCTGCCATTCTATTAGGTTAAGGGAGGTCATAGATTTTGCAATTTTCTTTTCTTCTTCCATTGATGGAAGGAAAGAAAATTGCTCAATTCCCCTATTAACACAGGTAATGTTGAGGAGAGAATCCCTCCAGCAGCACTACTGTGTTCTGCTGGCATCTCCTGCATCTACATTTAAAACTATGTATGGCCGGCTTAGGCGTAGACTATTGTTTTACAGTATTAGCTATTTGAGATATCTTAATTCTTGATAAAACACAGAACCTAGCAACCCAGCCATATATGGTTCAAAATTCCTTTCATGAGAAATTGATCCCTCGATAAACTTCTCAAGAATGGTCCTGCTGGAAAATGTTGCTTCGAAAATGGGCTGAAGCACTGACCAGTGTCAAAATACAATGAAACAGGGAGGATTCCCACACCCACCTCAAATGTGTGGATGGGGGAATCGGTACAGCCGCTTGTATGGCCAGATTACCAATAAACTTTTCTTATTTGTTCCCTTTTGGTTTGTAAAATATACAGTGGAAACCTTTTAATGAATTCTGTTTGATAAGCGTAAAAAAACACCTGTATATCCTGACAAATATTGGTATAGTGTGACTTCCGTTGCTTTCTGCTTTTGCAGAACCTATTGCATTGTTCTCAGTTCTTTTGGAGGGCTACAAAACCCCTGCCCTATGCACTTAACCGCTTAAGCCCCGGACCATTTTGCAGCTAAATGCCCAGGCCAGGTTTTGCGATTCGGGACTGCGTCGCTTTAACAGACAATTGCACGGTCGTGCGACGTGGCTCCCAAACAAAATTGGCGTCCTTTTTTCCCCACAAATAGAGCTTTCTTTTGGTGGTATTTGATCACCTCTGCGGTTTTTATTTTTTGCGCTATAAACAAAAATAGAGCGACAATTTTGAAAAAAAATCAATATTTTTAACTTTTTGCTATAATAAAAATCCCCCAAAAACATATATAAAATTTTTTTTTTCCTCAGTTTAGGCCGATACGTATTCTTCTACCTATTTTTGGTAAAAAAAATCGCAATAAGCGTTTATCGATTGGTTTGCGCAAGATTTATAGTGTTTACAAAATAGGGGATAGTTTTATTGCATTTTTATGAATTTTTTTTTTTTACTACTATTGGCGGCGATCAGTGATTTTTTTCGTAACTGCGACATTATGGTGGACACTTCGGACAATTTTGACACATTTTTGGGACCATTGTCATTTTCACAGCAAAAAATGCATTTAAATTGCATTGTTTGTTGTGAAAATGACAGTTGCAGTTTGGGAGTTAACCACAGGGGGCGCTGTAGGAGTTAAGGATCACTGTGTGTGTGTTTACAACTGTAGGGGGGTGTGGCTGTAGGATGGACGTCATCGATCGAGTCTCCCTATATAAGGGATCACTCGATCGATGCGCCGCCACAGTGAAGCACGGGGAAGCCGTGTTTACATACGGCTCTCCCCGTTCTTCAGCTCCGGGGAGCGATCGCGACGGAGCGGCTATAAACGAATAGCCGCGCCGTCGTCCCGGATCGCTCCCCGAGGGATCCCACCCGCCGCACGCAGCGGAGGGGGTCCCGATCGGACCCCCCACCCGCTAGAAGGCAAGGGCGTATATATACGCCCTTCTGCCTGTCCGTGCCATTGTGCGGACGTATATAGGCGTGCGGCGGGCGTTAAGTGGTTAAAGCAGAGTGTCAGTTGTTTATTAAAAGTCAGCAGCTACAAAAAGTGTAGCTGCTGAATTTTATTAAACACACACTCACCTGTTCCACAATCTAGTGATGTGGCCACCCGAAGCCTTGATTCTCTCCCTCGCCTCAAAGGGCTTACGACGGCTCAACGCCATGTACGCCGTTTTAAGTCCTAATCTGGGCCGTCGTATCTATGCGACTGATTCTTAGAATCAGTTACGCATGGATATCCATTAGATCCGACAGGCGTAAGGTTCATACGCCGTCAGATCTTAAATGCATTTCTTTTTTTTGTCCGCTAGGTGTCCCCTCCGTCGTTTTCCCTGTTGAGTATGCAAATTAGCTATTTACGCGAATTCCCGAACGTACGCGCGGCCGACACAGTAAAGTTACGACATTTACGTTAGGCTTGTCCCGGCGTAAAGTTGCCCCTGGGTATATGAGGCGCAATCAATGTTAAGTATGGCCGTCGTTCCCGCGTCGAAATTTATAAATTTACGTTGTTTGTGTAAGTCGTCCGTGAATGGGGCTGGATGCCATTTACGTTCACGTCGAAACCAATGACGTCCTTGCGACGTCATTTGGAGCAATGCACCCTGGGATATTTTACGTACAGCGCATGCGCAGTACGTTCGGCGTGGGAACACGCTTAATTTAAATGCTACACGCCCCCTACCCGCGTAATTTGAATTAGGCGGGCTTGCGCCGGGTGATTTACGCTACGCCGCCGCAACTTTACAGGCAAGTTCTTTGTGAATAAATCACTTGCCTGAAAAACTTGCGGCGGCGTAACGTAAATGAGATACGTTACGCCCGCCCTAAGTTACACAATTCTCTGAGAATCTGGCCCATAGTGTCTGTAGTGTATAATGTCTGTACTTATAGAGGTACTATTAGATTAACAGCAGTTATTTGTTATACATTATTGCATGTACAGTATCTAAAAAGTGAGTACACCCCTTACATTTTTGTAGTAGTGAGTATACAGTTTGTATTACAGTGCAAATTTGCTGTCCCCTCAAAATAACTCAACACACAGCCATTAATGTCTTAACCACTGGAAACAAAAGTGAGTACACCCCTAAGTAAAAATTTCCAAATTGGCCCTCCCATTTAGCCATTTTCCCTCCCTGGTGTCATGTGACTCGTCAGTGTTACAAGGTCTCAGGTGTGAATGGGAAGCAGGTGTGTTTAATTTGGTGTTATCGCTCTCACTCTCTCATACTGGTCGCTAGAAGTTCAACATGGCACCTCATGGCAGAGAACTTTCTGTGGATTTAAAAAAAATAATTGTTGCTCTACATAAAGATGGCATAGGCATTAAGAAGATTCCCAAGACCCTGAAACTGCATGTTGGCCAAGACCAAACAGCGGTATAACAAGACAGGTTTCACTCAGAACAGGCCTTACCATGGTTGACCAAAGAAATTAAATGCTTGTGCTCAGCATCATATCCAGAGGTTGTCTTTGAGAAGTATATGTATGAGTGCTGCCAGCATTGCTGCAGAGGTTGAAGGGGTGGAGGGGGGGTCAGCCTGTCAGTGCTCAGACCATACACCGCACACTGCATCAAATTGATCTGCATGGCTGTCATCCCAGAAGGAAGCCTCTTTTAAAGATGATGCACAAGAAAACCTGCAAACAGCTTGCTGAACACAAGCAAACTAAGGACATGGATTACTGGAACCATGTCCTGGACCATCTGAACCAAATAAGTTTAAGTGTGTGGTGGCAACCAGGTGAGGAGTACAAAGACAAGTGTGTCTTGCCTTCAGTCAAGCATGGTGGTGGAAGTGTCATGGTCTGGGGCTGCATGAGTGCTGCCAGCACTGGGGAGCTACAGTTCATTGAGGGAACCATAAATACCAACATGTATTGTGACATACTGAAGCAGGGCATGATCCGCAGGGCAGTATTTCAACATAATGACCCCAAATACACCTCCAAGACGACCACTGCCTTGCTAAAGAAGCTGAGGTTAAAGGTGATGGACTGGCCAAGCATGTCTCCAGACCTAAATCATATTGAGCATCTGTGGGGCATCCTCAAACGGAAGGTAGAGGAGCACACGGTCTCTAACACCCACCAGCTTTGTGATGTCGTCATGGAGAAGTGGAAGAGGACTCCAGTGGCAACTTGTGAAGCTCTAGTGAACTCCATGCCCAAAGGGGTTAAAGTGGAGGTTCACCCTAAAAACTATTTTTTTACATTAAAAAGTACAATAGTAAGGACATTACATTTTGGCATTTTTTTTTTTTTGCTCTGTACTTACCTTTATATCCGGATTTTGTCCAGGGCTTCCGCGTTTTGACGACTCCGGGACTGGGCGTTCCTATCCTTTCGTTGGATGATTGACAGCTTGTGAAACAGGTGACCTGTCGCACAACGCACGTCACCAGATTTCTGGAAATACCCGAGCTAAGAGTCGGCACTATACGGCGCCTGCGCCCGCCGTGTAGAGCTGACTGCGCAGGCGCCGTATAGTGCCGACTCGCAGCTCGGCTCTTTCCCGACGTCTGATGACGCGCGTTGTGCGACAGGTCACCTGTTTCACAAGACGTCAATCTTTGAATGGAAGGATAGGAACGCCCAGTCACGCAGTCATCGGAACCCGGAAGCCCTGGACAACATCAGGATATAAAGGTATGTACCGAGAAAAAAAAAAATGCCGAAATGTAATGTCCTTAGTATGCTGGCTCTGCCAGATGCAATTAAAAATGTTTTTTTGGGTGAACCCCCTCTTTAAAGGATCACTAAAGGAATTTTAGCTAAATAGCTTCTTTTACCTTACTGCAGTACTGGTTTCATGTCCTTATTGTTCGTTTTTGCTTTGAAGTAGCTGTAATTCTGCTGTGATCTCCACACTTCCTGCTTGTCTGGCTCCTTATAACCACAGTACTGGGAGCTTTTCACTGTGGTCTAAGCTGTCATTACTGTGTGTCTAAAACTCCTCAGAACCAATCGGATGAATTTTAAAAACAAAACACTGCCCTGGATTTGTTTTTTTTTGTTCTGTGTGTCTCTCTAGTTGACAGGAACATGAAACCAGTTTAAAAGTGAAACTAACCTGCAGGCAAATTATATGATTGATTTTTATCTATTTATAATAATTTTTAAAAGGAATCAGTTAACTTTTATGTCTCTATACCCTGTAAACAGTCATTTCAGCAAAAAAAATGTTTTCCTTTAGTGACCCTTTAAGGCAGTGCTGGAAAATAATAGTGGCCACACAAAATATTGACACTTTGGGCCCAATTTGAAAATTTTCACTTAGGGGTGTACTCACTTTTGCTGCCAGCAGTTTAGACATTAATGTCTGTGTGTTAAGTTATTTTGCGGGGACAGCAAATGTACACTGTTATATAAGTTGTACACTCACTACTTTACTATACATCATAGCAAAGTGTAATTTCTTCAGAGTTGTCACATGAAAAGATGTAATAAAATATTTTCAAAAATGTGAGGGATGTACTCACTTTTGTGAGCTGCTGTATCTATAATGTTGGTAATGTTTGTCCTTTACTCTTAAAGAAAGCTACCATCATGTGTGACGATGAAGAGACTACTGCCCTTGTTTGTGACAATGGCTCCGGGCTTGTAAAAGCTGGATTTGCTGGAGATGATGCCCCAAGAGCAGTATTTCCATCTATTGTTGGGCGTCCCCGTCACCAGGTATGTAGAGAATTAATTTAAGGTAGCGATACATTTAAGATGGATTGTGCAATCAGATTGTAAAAAAGTGTAATGAAATTTTTAGAACACTCAAAAGAAAACTTCACTTTTGCTTAAAAAATTTAAAAACATATAATTGCTAAACAAAATTGTTATATTTTATTGTTATTAAAAATGAACTGTCCGTAGGCCCTGTCATTTTCTAAAACAAAGAATTGGAATGTTGCTTGCCTGAAATATAGTAAACCTAGGGTATGTCTACAAAAATCTTATGTTATGCTTTTTTGATCAGCTCATTTCTTTTCTCAGAAGATCACACTTGGATATAAACTACATTTCGGTCATCTTAAGCAAAGTTTAATTTTTAGTAGGATCCTGGCTAAAGAGTATACCCTACTAAAAGGGATATGATCCCAGGAGATTTTTGTTACAATGAAGGTAGCCCCTCCCATTCAGAAATCAGTTTGAGAAAGAGCATGGATCTGCAGATAAATTTGCTAAAGTCTTTGCAATGTTTTTTTTGCTAAACAAAACTTTCATTCTTCTTTTAACCTTTTGTAATACTTTCATAAGATTTACAAAAAGAAGATTATATAATATATTTCTATGGGCTTAAATATATGGGCCTATTTAACTAGCAGTGGACCTCAACCTAATTGTATTTACAAATGAACATACAGTACACTTCTACCCAGAGAACAAAATGTCTGGGTCTAACTAGTTCAATCTGGCTAGCTAATCAAAAGCAAAGTATTTGCTTGGGTCCCATTCTCAAACAAATGGCCCCATTTTCAAACAAATGGCCCCAATCTGAGATACATGGGGTTTTTAGGACTTTTCAATCTTGAGAATGCTCAGCATTGAGAGGGTAGTTGTTTCCAGAAGCAGAATTGGTTAACCAATTAAAGGAAGCCAATAATGGCTATAGAATGTCCTAGAAAAAGCACAGGTATATAACCAAGACCCTTGTAGGATGAGGAATGTGTGCCCAGAATCAAGAGCTTCAGAAACTCCATACAGGCTACCTGTATCCTCAAAGTGCAAGAGGCATATCAAGCATCAAAATAGAAGAGGTGATTATCACCTGTTTAAGTCATTAGGGTCAGTTGCTACACATTAAATTTATTGGATGTGTTCATACAAATTGGGGTTGATTTACTAAAGGCAAATAGGCTGTTCACGTTGCTAACGAATGCGTTGCTTAGCGAATAAGGTAAAATGCTGCTGACCATCATTTTTTTTTACCTGTCATAGTAAAAAATCATAGTAGTCAATGTCTTCAGCTGCTTTTTTTTAAGGATTGAACCGTCTTATTCCAACCAGACTAGCTATGTAATTATTCAGCAAGAAAATATTAAATTATAAAAATCTGACTTTTGGGGGTAAAATATCCACATAATTTATGCTATGGATAAAATCTGTTCAGCTGTGCTGATCTTATTGTTCCTGGTCCTTTTTCAGGGTGTCATGGTTGGTATGGGTCAAAAAGACTCCTATGTAGGTGATGAGGCCCAGAGCAAGAGGGGCATCCTGACTCTGAAATATCCAATTGAACATGGGATTATCACCAACTGGGATGATATGGAGAAGATATGGCATCACACCTTCTACAATGAGTTGCGTGTTGCCCCAGAAGAACATCCCACCTTACTTACTGAGGCACCACTGAACCCCAAGGCCAACCGGGAAAAGATGACCCAAATCATGTTTGAGACCTTCAATGTTCCAGCTATGTATGTTGCAATCCAGGCAGTGCTTTCTCTCTATGCTTCTGGTCGTACCACTGGTGAGTAAAAAGATAAACTGCTTTAGCAAAGAGTAATGCTTTTGCTAATGCTAAAACTGATTTATGTTTCAGTACATAGCATTGTAAACATTGATAACACATATCTATAACACATATCTGCACAGTAAGCATACATTTATAGCCAGTAATATAGCAACTTCTGGCATTCCTGCCCTTTTTTAGATACCGACCTGCACCATGCAGTAGAAATTGAGATATGAGTATTTAGCTCCTAAATAGGCTTATAAATACATCATTTGAGATACTAAGGAGGTGTTGCCACTTACTAACCCTTACCCATTGCATGCGATCTAACAGATTGGGTATCTTATTTAGCAAATTATGAAATACTTGTTCAAGCTGGCCACCTACTGTACATCAAAATGACCGCTTTGAACACAGCAAAATTTCAGGCATCCCTGCCCTTTGTCAAGGCCTGAATGACTTCTAAAAAGCTCTGTGTTGCATCCCTTTCTGCTTCTTTGTTTGACAGTTACATGTACATAGTATACACACACACATTTAGTCAAACATAATTTGCATAATTTTAAGGTTTTTGTAAACATTTTGTTATTGAGTGCACATTTTTTATAATTTTTACTCTAGGTATTGTGCTAGACTCCGGAGATGGTGTAACCCACAATGTCCCCATTTATGAGGGTTATGCTTTGCCACATGCAATTATGCGCCTTGACTTGGCTGGTCGTGACTTAACTGACTATCTGATGAAGATCCTTACAGAGCGTGGTTATTCTTTTGTTACAACTGGTAATGCTTTTTAACTGAACTATAATGGTACAATAAAAAACAGTTTTAGTTCTCAGTTAGTAGCCAAGTAAAGGGGGTTATTTATGAAAGGCAAATCCACTTTGCACTACAAGTGCACTTGAAATTGCACTGAGAGTGCACTTGGAAGTGCAGTCGCTGTAAATCTGAGGGGTAGATCTGAAATGAGGATAAACTCTGCTGATTTTATCATCCAACAGCAATGCTGTTTTTTATTTTCTTTGCATGTCTGCCTCAGACAGGGCCGTTTGAAGGAATTTGGGGGCCCCAAGCAAAATGGACATGGAGGCCCCCAAACCCCAGAAACAACGAACCCCCCCCCCCCGCCCCGCACGCACGCAAAGCCTACAGGAACCACAGCATAGGGATACAGTTTATGTTCACCCGTACGTTATATAAATAAAAAATGTTTACAGTGCAAATACTGCTGTTGCATATACTGTGCATAAAATTTGAACAATTTCAACAATTGAACATTTGCAAAAAACACCACTATACCATAAAATCAATTAATATACATAAAAAAGTGCACAATAACTAAATCCAACATATTTCTTACTCCCCCCTCCCACCCCACAGCAGGTGTCCCCATCAGAGTCCCCCCACAGCAGGTGTCCCCATCAGAGTCCCCCCACAGCAGGTGTCCCCATCAGAGTCCCCCCACAGCAGGTGTCCCCATCAGAGTCCCCCCACAGCAGGTGTCCCCATCAGAGTCCCCCCACAGCAGGTGTCCCCATCAGAGTCCCCCCACAGTAGGTGTCCCCATCTAGGGTGCCCACATTTCCAAACTGCCATTCAGGGACAATTTTGCCAAGGACCAGGGGGGTTGTGTTGAATGTAGTTTCAGGGTTGGCGGGATTTCGGTGCAGTGTTTTGTCAGGTGAATACCATGCTTGGAATATAATTCCATTATTACATTGTAATAATAGACCCCCCCCTCCACTAAGTATAGGCCCCCTCCCTCAGTACGGACCCCCCCCTCCACTAAGTATAGGCCCCCTACCTCAGTACGGACCCCCTCCCTCAGTACGGACCCCCTTCTCCACTAAGTATAGGCCCCCTACCTCAGTACGGACCCCCTCCCTCAGTACGGACCCCCCTCTCCACTAAGTATAGGCCCCCTACCTCAGTACGGACCCCCTCCCTCAGTACGGACCCCCCTCTCCACTAAGTATAGTCCCCCTACCTCAGTACGGACCCCCTCCCTCAGTACGGACCCCCCTCTCCACTAAGTATAGGCCCCCTACCTCAGTACGGACCCCCTCCCTCAGTACGGACCCCCTTCTCCACTAAGTATAGGCCCCCTACCTCAGTACGGACCCCCTCCCTCAGTACGGACCCCCCTCTCCACTAAGTATAGGCCCCCTACCTCAGTACGGACCCCCTCCCTCAGTACGGACCCCCCCCTCCACTAAGTATAGGCCCCCTACCTCAGTACGGACCCCCTCCCTCAGTACGGACCCCCCTCTCCACTAAGTATAGGCCCCCTACCTCAGTACGGACCCCCTCCCTCAGTACGGACCCCCCTCTCCACTAAGTATAGGCCCCCTACCTCAGTACGGACCCCCTCCCTCAGTACGGACCCCCTTCTCCACTAAGTATAGGCCCCTACCTCAGTACGGACCCCCTCCCTCAGTACGGACCCCCCTCTCCACTAAGTATAGGCCCCCTACCTCAGTACGGACCCCCCCTCCAATAAGTATATACCCCCGCAGATATCATACAAGAGGTGGTCAGAGACTGCAGACATGATACAGAAAATGCTCAGAGACCAGTGTGCCACTTTCCACCTGTAGCCTGCCTCCAAATGTCAGGGGTCCATGCTGGGACATGTAGTCCTTCAATATGGGGGGGATAACATTCCTAGATGTCAGGGGTTCATGCTTGGACCTGTAGTTCTTTACTTTTGGGGGGTCACATCCCAAAGGTGAAGGACTACAAGTCCCAGCATGAACCCCTGACATCTAGGAATGTGATCCCCCCATATTGAAGGACTACAAGTCCCAGCATGAACCCCTGACATCTAGGAATGTGATCCCCCTCATATTGAAGGACTACAAGTCCCAGGATGAACCCCTGACATCTAGGAATGTGATCCCCCCCATATTGAAGGACTACAAGTCCCAGCATGAACCCCTGACATCTAGGAATGTGATCCCCCCCATATTGAAGGACTACAGGTCCCAGCATGGACCCCTGAGAATTAAGTGTGTGTAAGCTCATAGATTTCACATGCTAATACTGGGACCTGTAGTTCTTCAACGATTGAGGGGGGCATCTTCAGTTCTGGGGGGTTCATGCTGGGACCTGTAGTCCTTCCTTTTGGGGGGGGGGGGGTCACATCCCAGCATGAACCTTGCCCTGATATTTAAGGATCTGTCCTCCTTCCATCCCTCGAGGGTGTAATCTCATCTGTTGGTGTCCTCTCCTGCCGACCCTGTCCTCTTATCAGTGTTTGCTCCAGGCTGACACACACTCGGAGCTCCTGTGAAGTGCTGACAGTTCAGCACAGCACGCTGGCTGCTGGGGGAGATCTAACTGAGCATTTTACCCCCAAACTGCCATGGTGAGTGCATCGGTTTGTACTTGCCTTTTATTATCCTTTCCTTCATGAATTTATGCATTCTGCTGTTTGGACGCAGGGAAGAGGTGGGTGGAGCAAATCAGTAGGTACTGAGGAGGAAGTAACACATTGGGGGGAAAGGAGGTGGGACAGCCTACCTCCTCCTCGTACATGCAGAATACACAACAGCCGCCAGGCGCGAGGGGGGGGGGCCCCTGCACAATCAGGACTTAAACGATCAGGATACCCTGGCGCTCTGCGGCGCCGCAGCCAGAGTGGACAGGCATGCGGGCTGCTGCTTGGGGGCCCCTGACCAGCTCGGGGCCCCAAGCAGTTGCTTGTATTGCCTGTCCTGTTCCGACGGGCCTGGCCTCAGATCTACAGCAACTGCACTTCCAAGTGCACTTTGCACTTGTAGTTTGCACTTGTAGTGCAAAGTGGATTTTCCTTTAGTAAATAACCCCCAAAGTTTGTTTTTAGGGAGCACATGTTTTGAAATATTAATGTAGTATTTTGGATATGTATAGTTTTAAATGCTTGTTCTGTTGTGTTTTTTTTTTTTTTTTTTGTATAATATAAAATTATTAAATTTAAATATTTATAGGATTAGCCACTAGAGAAAGGGTAAAATAGAAATAGTACATGCAGAAATGCTTAATTGCTGAGATGAGATATCATCCACACATAAGACTGTCTTAGGCCCCGTACACACGACCAGTTTCCTCGGCAGAATTCAGCTTCCGACCGAGTTTCTGGCTGAATTCTGCCGAGAAACCCGGCCGTGTGTACACTTTCGGCCGAGGAAGCCGACAAGGACCTCGGCGAGGAAATAGAGAACATGTTCTCTATTTCCTCGTTGTTCTATGGGAGCTCTCGGCCCGCCGAGGTCCTCGGCGGCTTCAGGGCTGAACTGGCCCGAGGAACTCGATGTGTTTGGCACGTCGAGTTCCTCGGCCGTGTGTACGGGGCCTGAGGCTTTATGCAAAATACTGCAACATTGCGGCAAAACCATTTACGAGATGCTAGTGCATCTCGTAAACGGTTTTGCCGCAATGTTGCAGTATTTCGCGTTTTTTGAAGCAACGGTAACTGAAGGCCAAGTGTACATGAAGCCTTATGTAGTGGTTGCTTTGGAAGTGTTTACTTAAGTTAGCCATACATGCCTGAATTTCTCTCATTCTGTCAATGGGAGATCAAATAGATTCCTCAGTCCACACTAAACAGCACGAACAAAGGAATCTGCCTCCGACTGATTGAATACCCAGAGCAGTGATAGCATTTGACAGTTGCTGTTTGGCCAACTTATTATGACCAAATCATGTGCAGGGGAAATTATAACAAAAATAGGATTTTTCATTACTAAAAATCAACGAATGAGGTGAAAGGAGCCTAACCTATTAAGGTTAGGCTCCTTTCACCTCATGCATTGTTATACTTTGTAAATTCTGTATGTGGAGCTTAGTCAGGCATAGGGAAATAGGTAAACATGCTGAAAATACGCTCAAGTATTAACTTGAGCGTATTTTCAGCATGTTTACCTATTTCCCTATGCCTGACTAAGCTCCACATACAGAATTTATGTTTTCAGGCCCCATAGACTTTAATAAGAGTGCTTGTATATCCACTTGCTGACCACATAATGCCATTATACAGCGGCAAAGTGACTCTCCTGTGCTGGATCACCTACCGCGCTGCTTGCACAAGCTGATCAGTGGGTGCCGACCAATGGATGTCTGCCAGAACCCGCTGATAGGACGAGGAGAACAACAGAATAGAACTCTGCCTATGTAACCATGTTAGCAGGGATGTGCTTAATTTTGTTTCTGACACATCCCTTTACTATGTGGTGCTTTTGCACCACATAGTAAACCAGGGGCGGCCTGTCCATTAAGGGCACAATCATGCATCCGGCCCCTTGCAAGACGCCGGATGCATGAATTACAATGGCGAGGGTGTTTTTGAAGCACCTTATTAGAGCCAGAGGCTCTGATAGGCTTCAAAATAGGGTGGGCTCGGGGTGCAGAGAATGTGAACAGAGCCCAACCCAGGTGTGTTACAACAGCGAATGTATATTCGGATCATTTGTAAATTTTAAATAAGGTTAGGGATATGAATAAGCTTTGCTTGGTAAGGGTTAAGTGTTAGGATCAGATGAAAGATTAGGATGGGTTATAAGCCTGGGCCATTTTTTGCAGAGTTTAATATTCACTTTTGTTAGGCATTAAAACACTCACACTGAGAATACCCCCAATAACATCATTCTATCCGAATTAGTTACCCAATAACACTGCAGACCCATCATTGGCATACAGAGTTCTTCTTGCTATTGTTAGAATCATCAAAATACTCCTTTAAAATGTATGTAAACGCTCACCTTGTAGAAGAACCAATTCAGTTTTTTTGTATACAGTCAATATAAATGCATTGGGAAACACATGTCAAGGACAGGTCAAAGACATTACAAAAATATTACTGATGCATTACACATGCATCAAAATGTATCTCAAACATTTGTGTGCACTAGCCAAGATAGTGAAATCATGGCAGAAAATAGTTCCTTTAGAAGTCACCTTTAAAGCATGTCCCAGACCTCCTTGAATCACTTCACACTGTCATCCTAAAAACACTACACATTTCTCACTAAATGCAGCCTATAAATTGGTTAGAAATATACCTATTGTGTGTCTGGTATGATCATTCCATCACCAAACCCAAGGGGGCAGATCCACAGAGATCTGCACCCGCGCAGCGTATCAGAGATACACTACGCCGCCATACCTTACCTGGATTTAAATCGAATCCTGAAAGAATTTGCGCTGTAAGTTACGGCGGCGTAGTGTATCTCTGGCGGCGGAATTCAAATCGGCGATTAGGGGGCGTGTTTCATTTAAATGAAGCGCGTCCCCACGCCGAATGAACTGCGCATGCTCCGTTTCTACATTTCCCGCCGTGCATTGCGCTAAATGACGTCGCAACAACGTCATTTTTTTTAACTTAGACGTGAATTACGTCCATCCCGATTCACGGACGACTTGCGCAAAAAAAAACGCGGGAACGACGGCCATACAGGTCTAGCTATACGCAACGAAATACCAGCTTTAACTATACGACGGAAAAAGCTGACTAGAGACGCCGTAAAAAAATGTGCCGGCCGCTCGTACGTTCGTGGATCGACGGAAATAGCTAATTTGCATACCCGACGCGGAAAACGACGTGAACGCAAACCCAGCGGACGCCAAAGTATTGCATCTTAGATCCGAAAGGCGTACAAGGACGTACACCTGTCGGATCTAACCCAGATGCCGTTGTATCTTGGTTTGAGGATTAAAACCAAAGATACGACGCGGGTAATTTGAAAGTACGCCGGCGTATCAGTAGATACGCCGGCGTACTCGCTCTGTGGATCTGCCCCAAGATCTTTTGACTGTGCAGGAGCTACAATTTTGCTTTAGACTAATTTAATCAGTACAGTAATCAAAGAAGCATGCTTTCAAAACATCTGCATACACAACAACAACAAAAAACGAAGAGAGGTCTTGAGCTAGATTTGTCTGGTCTGAGCTTTGGGATTCTCTTGATAAGCAACCTGCTTTTAAAGTAACTAAAGCACTTACATTTATGCCAGGACAGATAAGTTTGAAAGTGTGTAACGTACAATCTCATGATGTTTAGATGAAAAAGTAATTGAAATCTTAAATTTTTTCACCACTTTACAGCTGAGCGTGAAATTGTCCGTGACATAAAGGAAAAACTGTGCTATGTGGCTCTAGACTTTGAGAATGAGATGGCCACTGCTGCCTCCTCTTCCTCCTTGGAGAAGAGCTATGAGCTGCCCGATGGGCAAGTCATCACAATTGGTAATGAGCGTTTCCGTTGCCCAGAGACTCTCTTTCAACCATCCTTTATTGGTAAATAGTAATGCGTGTTTTCTGGTACCAATTTTAAAACCAAAATGGTACAGTTCAGTCAAACTAATGCTATATTCCCTAAATTTATTAGGTATGGAGTCTGCTGGTATTCATGAGACAACCTACAACAGCATCATGAAGTGTGATATTGATATTAGGAAGGACTTGTATGCTAACAATGTCATGTCTGGTGGAACCACCATGTACCCAGGTATTGCTGACCGTATGCAGAAAGAAATCACTGCACTGGCTCCAAGCACAATGAAGATTAAGGTAAATAATCTTAAAAAGTTTTTGCCCCAAAAACAAAAAATGTTTCTTTCCTTCCCTATGGTCAATGGACCATAACACTTTTACTACATTACTACATTTTAAATATGTAGTTTTTACAACATTACTACATGTTAATGTAGTAAATAATAATATGTTTTTTTTTTAAATCAGAAAAGACGTTTATTGCAAAATCATACAGTTACAAATATTCACATTTCTTTGTACAGCAGAAAGAATACAAAGTACCGGCTTTATCCTAACACATTTCTTTTCTCATACAAAGGATTACCGAGCAGGATAACCTATACCCATACAAAAATATAGACAGTATCATAAATAGTGCTGTACTATATCTCAACAATGTTTTAAATCAAAGAAAATGATTAAGAGAAAAAAGAACAAAATAACATACAAAACAAAAAGTTGGAACATAAAAACTGAAAATTGTATACTCACCTTCCCGTAATTTTCCTTTTCTGATGCATCTTCATGGCAGTATACACCTTTGGGTTGTGGCTCCGCCCCCACAACCTGATAGGACCGTTTAACTATTAAGCCCAGAAAGGGCCCCCGCCCAGGTATTCTCAGTATATATATATATATATATACACCTCACCTCAGATGGGTGGCATCTGTATGCTGCCATGACCAAAAGGGAAGGACTGCTATTATCGTGGATGATGACCTCTTGAGTCTGAAAATAAATCTCGGTATGAGAGGTGTCGGGGGGAAAGATGTACCCCAGACGGAAGTTCAAATCGTGCTGCAGGCAATCCATCCCCTCCACTAAGGGGCAGGGGAATCTCGTCAGGTACCTCCGGCACTTCGCAATGTCTGGAGTTGCTGTCAGGTCTACATCCAGCATGCCCCAAGTTTTTGTTATGAAGGAGAAAGCTTGGTAACTCAGAGCCTACTCGTTGTGGGAAACGAAGCTCCTGCTTAGGGTGTCGGCCAGCTGATTCTGGGGCCCTGGTACATATACATCACTCTTAGATTCACTTGCGCCCATTTGAGAACTGGGCGGACTTCCTACATCATGGAACGACTTCTGGTGCCTCCTTGCCTGTTGATATAGGCAACTGCCACCCTGTTGTCCATCTTCAGCAGGACTTCTTTCCCTTTCAGGAGAGGACTGAAAGCCAAGGGAGCTTGGAACGCTGCTTTCATTTCTAGGACATTTGATACTATGTCCAGTGTCTCAAAAGACCAAACGACCTTGGACTGCAAGTTGATGGTAGTGTGCTCCCCAGCCCTCCTTACTGGCGTCCAAAGTGATCACCTCCTGAGGAGGGGTGACTATACGTTTGTACCTCTTTAGGTTGTACAACCGTGTCCACCACTATAGAGACTGTTTGACCTCCTTTCAGATGATGATTCGTTGAGACATCGATACGCCGTTCCATTGTTCCAAGATTGATGTCTGGAGAGGTCTTGTGTTCCACTGGGCCCATTAACCTCCCTGGCGGTATGATTCTGTCTGGAATTACGTACCAAAAGCGGTACAATTATTTTGCAAGGAAATTTGGCGTTTTATACTGTAGGCCTGTAATTCTTAGGAATAACTCATTTAAATCTGACCAAACAAGAGTCTAGTAGGCATCCCGGGTATGAATTTGTTTTAAAAACAAAATTATAAATTATAATATAATAAATAATTATAAATAATTATAACAAATAATAATATAATTATAATAAAAATTATTCACTAATGTAATCAACTCAAAATCCACTGAAATTTGCTCAGTTGCAGAATTGTCGCTGTCATTACTTTTATTTTTTCATGACGAATTTCCCCACAAATCGCTATCGCACAATTCTGCAAGTGATTATAATTTATTATCGCTGTTTTCTAGCTGCTCCAAAACCATTTTTGACATAAAGGGACACTTTTGGTTGCTATGGACAATCTACAGTTTGCAGGCAGAAAGAACAGTTTTTATTATATAAAAGAACATGTAGGGCACTGGGCAGACCACTAGGGACAAGGGGGGTGTGTATTTTTTACATACAGTACTGTAATCTATAAGATTACAGTATACTGTATGTAATGTGTTTGTTTACTTTTTTGAATTTGGCGCAGTTCTCCGCCCCCGTGCGTCGTAACGTTGCAGGGAACGAAGATCGGCGGCACACGGGGACACTGTGAATCGAGCGAGGACCCGCTCGCTCACACAGCGGGATGCATCGCAGGATCCAGGGACAAGGTAAGTAACTTTGTCTGTGGATGCTGCGAGGTAAGCCGCGCCGCTGCACGCTCTGCACATCTACCCCGAGTGTGACTCGGGGATACCGATCCTATCATTGAAAAACCACCCCGAATCACGCTCGGGGATACCGCTAAGGAGGTTAAACCATAGGGATGGTTGCTGATAGCGACCCCAGAATGCTGAGAGATTCTCTGGCTGAAAGCGTGGTGGATAAGAGTAACCTCTTTGCCTTTTGGACTATGACGGGAATCTTCTCTTGAGGAAGCTCTATGGTATTAAGCTGGGTATCTAGTTCTGCTCCCAGGAAAACCATTCTTTGGGAAGGTTGGAGATTGCTTTTCCTCCAGTTTATTAGCCACCCAAATATTTGAAGGGTGGATGTTAGGGTATCTCGATGGAGTAGAAGAGACTCTTGGTTGTCTGCGAGCAGTAGAATGTCGTCCAGATAATGGTGGACTCTCAACCCTTGCTGCCTTAGTAAAGCTATTACTGGTAGCAGGACCTTGGTGAAGGTTCTGGGAGTGATGGAAATCCCTAACGTAATGCCGCGTACACACGATCATTTTTCGGCATGAAAGAAAACGTTGTTTTTCAGCATGTCCAAAAAACTAAGTTTTTCCAACTTCATAATTAAAAACGACATTGCCCACACACCATCGTTTAAAAAAAATGATGAACAAATCGCGGTGATGTACAACATGTACAACGGCACTCTAAAGGGGAAGTTCTATTCGCCTTTGGGCTGCTTTAGCTGATTCCTTGTTAGTAAAAGACGATTTGCGCTTTTTTGTCTGTTACAGTGTGATGAATGTGCGTACTCCATTATAAACGGTAGTTTAACCAGAACGAGCGCTCATAACTTACTTCTGAGCATGCGTGTGTTTAAAACGTTGTTTTAGCCCACACACGATCATTTTTTACTACTCAAAAAAACGAAATTTTTTAAAACAACGTTAAAAAATGCAGCATGTTCGAATTTTTTTTGTCGTTTTTCAGAAGCCGAAAAATAATGTGAAGCCCACACATCATTTTTAAAAGACGTTTTTAAAAACGTCGTTTTTTTTCATGCATTAGGCTTTGAAATTTAGTGTTGATGATTCACAGAGAAGCCGAGAAACTTCTGGAATGCGGTGTGAATAGGAACGTGCAGGTAAGCGTCCTTCAAATCCACGGAGAGAATCCAGTTGCCAAATATGGCATAGAGGATTGATTGTAGGCTTTCCATCTTGAATGTCTCTACTAGGATTGAGCGATTGAGATTTTTCAGATCTAGGACGGGGTGCAAATCCTCAGTCTTTTTCTTTACCAGGAACTGAGGCGAGTAGAAGCCTTTTCCCCTTTGTGGAGGTGGTACTTCCACTATGGCCTGTTTTTGGATTAAGTCTTGAACATATTCCATCAGCACCAGCTTCTTTTCCCGAGAAGTTGGGATTCTGGTTAAAACAAACTGATCTCTGGGAGCAAGATTCTTGAACCTCCGTTTGTGTCCTTCTTGAACGGTAGCTACTGTCAGGGCCGTCTTTACCGCAGGGCAAATGGGGCAGGTGCCCTGGGCCCTGTCACTGTTGGGGGCCCAAAGCAACCCCCTTTGAAAAAAAAAAAATATATATATATATATATATATATTTTTTTTTTTTTAGGGGTCCGGAGGCCCCCAGGGCCCCAGATGGCAACCCCCCCCTTTTTTTTATTTATTTTTAAATAAAAATAAAAATTATATATTTTTATTAAAAGGGACAATTTTTTTTTAGGGGTCCCCAGTGGCCCGGAGGCCCACAGGGCCCCAGATGGCAACCCCCCTTTTTTTATTTATTTTTTATTTTTTTTACATTTTTTAATATATTTTTATTTTATTTTTTATTAAAGGGCCAATTTTATTTAGAGGTCTGGGGGTCCCCAGGGGCCCGTAGTTCCCCAGGGCCCGGATGACAACCCCCCTTTTTTTAAAAAAAAAATATTTTTTTATATATTTCTTTATTTCTTTTATTTTTTTTATATATATATATATATATATATATATATATATATATATATATATATATATATATATATATATATATAAATAAATGTTATTATTATTATTAAAGGACCCAGAGGTCCCCAGGGCCCCGGATGGCAACCCCCCTTTTTTTTATAAAATTTTTTTTATATATATTATTTTATTTCTTTTTTTTTCTTTTTATTTCTTTTATATATATATATATATATATATATATTTTTTTTATTAAAGGGCTCAGAGGCCCCCAGGGCCCCATGTGGCAAACACCCTTTATTTTTTTTATAAATGTTTATTTTTTTATTTTTGTTTATATATTTTTTTATTTATTTTTTATTAAAGGGCCCAGAGGTCCCCAGGGCCCTGGATGGCAACCCCCCCTTTTTTTTTTATAAATGTTTCTTTTTTATATATATT
Source organism: Rana temporaria (assembly GCF_905171775.1). Lineage (NCBI taxonomy): Eukaryota > Metazoa > Chordata > Amphibia > Anura > Ranidae > Rana > Rana temporaria. Next base: position 326,048,235 of record NC_053492.1, read on the forward strand.
TTTTTTATTTTTTATTAAAGGGCCCAGAGGTCCCGGAAGGCAACCCCCTTTTATTTGTAATTTATTTTTATTAAAAAAAAAATATTAAAGGGCCCAGAGGTCCCCAGATGGCAACCCCCTTTTTAAAATATATTTTTTATTGATATTTTTTATTTCTTTTTTTTCTTTTTATTAAAGGGCCCAGGGCCCCGGATGGCTACACCCCTTTTTTATATATATTTTTCTTTATTTCTTTCTTTATTTCTTTTTTTGTAAAGGGCCCCCCGCTTCTAAATTCGCGGCAGCCCCCCCCCTGCTTCTCAATTTCAGGCGGCAGCACCCCCCATCCCGGTTCTCTGCTCCAGGGGGCCCATGCCTGAAGCTGTGTAAGTGGCCCCATAATTCCTGATGGCGGCCCTGCCTCCCGTTAGGCCCCTGTGCTGCCCACAAATCAGGCTGAAAATCATCAGCGGCACGCAGCCAGTGACGGTACTGCTTCCCTTCCCAGTGTTTTAAAATGTACAGCACCCCTGGCTTCCCTTTAGACGTGCACTTCTCCCTTCCTGCCACTGGGTGCTGCTTGTATATAAAAGTGAATTAGAATGTGATTTTATAACATCCCCAGTTTGCTCTTTGCTCCGAGGCTGACTTCTTCATGTCCTGCTCCTCAAGGTATGTCACTGTTTGCTAATCTATATTGTAAATAGAAGTTTTCTGTAGAGTGTGCCCAAAGTCTTTATAATATTTGATGATTCACTGCAGGTCTGGTCAGTGTTTTAAAAAGTTCCTCTATTTTACACATGGCATGGCATGGGGTCACAGCACCGTCTGTCCATTCTGCTTTAGCACCATGGGACCCCATGCCATGCCATGTGTAAAATAGAGGAACTCTTTAAATCACAGACCAGACCTGCAGTCCAGGCTGAGTAAAGCCTCGGAGCACATGACATTACTGTCTGTATTTAACTGCTTGATGGGCTTATTTTGGGCCTGGCTGGTTCACATGTATGTGTTTTGGCGGCCCACATTTGCGCAGGCACAGCAGCCCATTCATTTGAATGGGCCGCCATGCCTGCGTTTCCTGCAAAGAAAAGCGCATGCCTCATGTAATAGGCTGTGCACACGGCACGCCTATGCCCATCAAGCACTGAAATACAGTACTGTCTGTCCATTCTGCTGTCTGCTGTGACTTATCTGCAGTTCCCGCACTGTCAAACTTGCTGCATTTTTAGATGTTTAGGTCACGCTTTTAAAAACACAGTGCGTTTGTGTGTGCAAGAACTGCAGGTAAGTAGCATGGTGCAAAAGCAGAATGGATTTCAAGGCAACTGTATTTTTAAAATGCTGAATGCACCTTTTTTTCTGCAGGAAGCAAAGGCATGGCAGCCCATTCAAATCAATGGGCTGCTGTACCTGCACAAATGAGGAGCGCCAAAACATACATGTGAACCAGCCAGGCCCAAAATAAGCTGGAGGGGGGGCCAAAAAAAATGTTTGCCCTGGGCCCAAAACATATTAAAGACGGCCCTGGCTACTGTCCATGGATCTTTTATTAACTCTGCCCAAACCTGCCTGAAGTCCTTCAGTCTGGCTCCTGGGCGGGCATACCTTCGAAAGGACATCTGGTCCCGTGGCAGGGGTCTTAGATTTTTGGAGTTTTAGGAAGGATGATTGTGGATTCTTCCAATTCTTCCTGTACTCTCTGCCGGGCCTGTATGACTTAGCCTCCCTATACCTGTCTGGGAGGATTTGTCTGGTGGCAGGTGGTCTTTGTTGCTTCGGCCTTCTGTCTGAAGGGATGAGACCTGACTTCCCGCCGGTGACCTTTGAAATGGCCGAGTGCCCGACTTGCCATGACTGAGCTTAACATTGCTCTTGATGTTGATTTTATCATGTCTACAGAGGCTTCTGCGACAAAATCGCCTGCAAGGCTAAGCTCCTGGAGAGCTGCGATTTACTCTCTCTTGATCTGTTACCTCGGATACCAATTTTTCTGCGTTGGAGGACCAGCTTGAAATGGCTCTTCCCACTGCTGCTAGTGTTATTGCTGGTTTGCAGGCACCCGCCTGCAAATAGGTAGGCACTTTTAAGATCTAGATCGATCTTTCTGTCCAGCACGTCTTTAAATGTAACCGCATCATCTATTGAAAGTGTTACATGCCTGGCGAGGCGCATCAGGCAAGAATCTACCACTGCCGGTGTTACTAGTGGGTTGACACTAGATTCCTTCAGCGGATACAGTTTGGCAAGCCTATTGCTGAGACTGGTCTTTTTCTCATGTTTCTGCCATTCATCCTTGATTAGGTCTTCCAGTTCATCGATAAATGGGAAGGTCTCTGGCTCTCTTTTCAGATCCGGAAAATATTTTCTTGCTTTTTGCGAAGTTTCTTTTTCCTCTTCCCACAATCGATGGCTTCCTTCACTGATTTAACCACTTCCCGACGGCCGTACGACTATATACGGCCGCAGGGTGGTTCTACTTCTCTGGGGCGCCGTCATTTGACGTCCGCCCCTTTCCGCGTTCCCCGCGCGCGCTCCCGAGTGCGCAGCGGGGAACTGCTGTGCTGCCCGTGTCCCTTGGACACAGCCAATCACAGATCGCCGTGAACGGCCAATCGGAGTGGCCGTTTGCTAGGCGATCTGTGCGGCCAATGAGAGATGATCTCATATGTTTACATATGAGATCATTTCTCATTGCCGGCTCTCACAGACAGCGGTGCTGTCAGGGAGAGAGGAGACCGATCTGTGTCTCTTGTACATAGAGACACAGATCGGTCACCTCCCCCAGTCACCCCCCTTCCCCACAGTTAGAACACTATATAGGGAATACATTTAACCCCTTCCTCACCCCCTAGTGACTGTCAGGGAAGGCCCTGACAGTCACATTTATACAGTAATTAGTGCATATTTATAGCACTGATTGCAGTATAAATGTGAATGGTGCCAAAAATGTGTCAAAAGTGTCCGATGTGTCCGCCATAATGTCGCAGTGGCATAAAAATCGCAGATCGCTGACATTACTAGTAAAAAAATAAAATAATAAAAAATAATAATTGTGTCCCTTATTTTGTAGGCGCTATAACTTTTGCGCAAACCAGTCGCTTACTGCGATTTCTAGACTGAGGATAAAAAAAAAAAAAAAAAAAAAAATTGAGCTATTTATTATAGCAACAAGTAAAAATAATTTTTTTTTTTCAAAATTGTCGCTCTATTTTTGTTTATAGCGCAAAAAATAAAAAACGCAGAGGTGATCAAATACCACCAAAAGAAAGCTCTATTTGTGGGAAAAAAGGACGTCAATTTTGTTTGGGAGCCACATCGCACGACCGCGCAATTGTCAGTTAAAGCGACGCAGTGCCGAATCGCAAAAAGTCCTCTGGGCAGGAAGGGGGTTTAAGTGCCCAGTAAGGAAGTGGTTAAAGAAGGGTTCTATTAGTGCAAAGTCGAAACCAGTGGAGACCTCTAATTCCTCATTGTCAGATAAGGGATCTGAATTTTTTGATGTGGAAGGAGTCGCAGGGAAAGTGCCTTGTGCAGACCTGCTTGTTTCAGACTCTGTGATTTGCAGGGGTGTGTCTCTGGCCAGATCTCTGTGCGTCTCTCTTTCTCTGGTCGCTTTGTCTAGGCACGTGCGACAAGCCAGCTTGTCTGGAAGTGCTATGGCACTGCAGACCCAGCATGAATTCCCTGATGGGCGGATATGCTGAGAGGGAGGAGATCGTCTGCTTGAAGGAGACCTCCTATTATAGGAGTGTCTGTGCCTTGAATAGGATTTTGAGTGATTTTGAGTGATCCTCCTGTGATTTGAGTGACTTCTGCCGCGGTCCAAGTGGCTTTGCCGGTGGTTTGAGCGGCTTCTTCTAGATGGCTCTTTTCGCCTTAAAACTGGTGATCTGGCCGACCTGATAGGGCTTGAAATAATTAAACAAATGTATCATAAGTTAACACAGAGTGACACTGTGGATACATCCAAATATAACACGTGCCGCATCCTCAAAGGAAGTTATAGAAAGAGAACAAAATAGGGGCTATTTTAGGACTTTGTAGGCACAGTAACAGACCATATTTTTGGAAGAATAGAAAAGTTTATTTAGAATCGTTCTAAAAAATCCTATGCATATCACAGTTATGTAAACATCCAAATACATTCGAAAAACATTGCATTAGCTGGTGGAGAAACCATACTGATATGACTTCCAGGGAAATAGATACATTCATTCCATAATGACAGAGATATCCTGGAAGTGTGGTTCACCACTTTTAGCAGTGTATATTTGATTGGAAACAATGGAGGCTTGACATGTTTCACGTTTGGACAACGCTTCTTCAAAAGCCTTGTTATGTGAACTATGCAGAGGAATTTTTTTTTTTAGAAAACAGATATAATCAAAAAATTATACAAGATAATAATAACATATACAGTGCCTTGCGAAAGTATTCGCCCCCCTTGAACTTTGCGACCTTTTGCCACATTTCGGGCTTCAAACATAAAGATATAAAACTGTAAAAAAAATTTGAAGAATCAACAATAAGTGGGACACAATCATGAAGTGGAACGAAATTTATTGGATATTTAAAACTTTTTTAACAAATAAAAAACGTAAAAATTGGGCGTGCAAAATTATTCAGCCCCTTTACTTTCAGTGCAGCAAACTTTCCCCAGTGAGGATCTCTGAATGATCCAATGTTGACCTAAATGACTAATGATGATAAAATCCACCTGTGTGTAATCAAGTCTCCGTAGTGTGATAGTCTCAGAGGTCCGTTTAAAGTGCAGAGAGCATCATGAAGAACAAGGAACACACCAGGCAGGTCCGAGATACTGTTGTGGAGAAGTTTAAAGCCGGATTTAGATACAAAAAGATTTCCCAAGCTTTAAACATCCCAAGGAGCACTGTGCAAGCGATAATATTGAAATGGGAGTATCAGACCACTGCAAATCTACGAAGACCTGGCTGTCCCTCTAAACTTTCAGCTCATACAAGGAGAAGACTGATCAGAGATGCAGCTAAGAGGCCCATGATCACTCTGGATGAACTGCAGAGATCTACAGCTGAGGTGGGAGACTCTGTCCATAGGACAACAATCCGTCGTATACTGCACAAATCTGGCCTTTATGGAAGAGTGGCAAGAAGAAAGCCATTTCTTAAAGATATCCATAAAACGTGTTTAAAGTTTGCCACAAGCCACCTGGGAGACACACCAAACATGTGGAAGAAGGTGCTCTGGTCAGATGAAACCAAAATCGAACTTTTTGGCAACAATGCAAAACGTTATGTTTGGCGTAAAAGCAACACAGCTCATCACCCTGAACACACCATCCCCACTGTCAAACATGGTGGTGGCAGCATCATGGTTTGGGCCTGCTTTTCTTCAGCAGGGACAGGGAAGATGGTTAAAATTGATGGGAAGATGGATGGAGCCAAATACAGGACCATTCTGGAAGAAAACCTGATGGAGTCTGCAAAAGACCTGAAACTGGGACGGAGATTTGTCTTCCAACAAGACAATGTTCCAAAACATAAAGCAAAATCTACAATGGAATGGTTCACAAATAAACATATCCTGGTGTTAGAATGGCCAAGTCAAAGTCCAGACCTGAATCCAATCGAGGATCTGTGGAAAGAACTGAAAACTGCTGTTTACAAACGCTCTCCATCCAACCTCACTGAGCTTGAGCGGTTTTGCAAGGAGGAATGGGCAAAAATTTCAGTCTCTCGATGTGCAAAACTGATAGAGACATACCTCAAGCGACTTACAGCTGTAATCGCAGCAAAAGGTGGCGCTACAAAGTATTAACTTAAGGGGGCTGAATAATTTTGCACGCGCAATTTTTCAGTTTTTTATTTGTTAAAAAAGTTTGAAATATCCAATAAATTTCATTCCACTTCATGATTGTGTCCCACTTGTTGTTGATTTTTCCCAAAAAATTACAGTTTTATATCTTTATGTTTGAAGCATGAAATGTGGCAAAAGGTTGCAAAGTTCAAGGGGGCCGAATACTTTCGCAAGGCACTGTATGTGGGCAAGTCATGCACAAATACTGAACCACCAATTGGGGAATGCCAAGCCAGGGATAAAACTATGCCCTGAGTGCCAAAAATGGGACAATACTGAGCATTATGGGGGCGTGAATAATATTATAGCAGAGGGTACCAGTAATAATGGGCCTTATTGAATGCACTTGTGACTCAAACAGGGATATATATGAAACCACATTGACCGAGGAAATGGAAAACCCTTTAAAAGGAAAGAAGATATCAAGGCCCCAATAATATAGTAAAAGTGATACTTACTAAAATACAAGGACTGAAGTAAAAAGAAAGTTTTTCCTCTAGAAAAAACACAAAAAAAACCTGATAGGGCTGTTCAATTTAGACAGCATTAGTGACAGTCTCTCTTTTTCGATCTTCACTGCTTACCAACTTCCCCCCTCTTACCTATTATGCTGGTGATGGTCTACCGGGGCAGCGACCTCCATAAGGAGTGATAGGTTTTCCCCCCTACAGAGAGAGTGGGAAGTGAGCATGTAAGCAGCAGTAAGGTGGGTTTAGAAAGGAAGAGAAAACCCCAGGGGCTTACCTGAAGGAGGAACAGCAGTGCAAACTATCCCACTGAAAAACGCTGGCAGAAACAGTGTTTTTTTGCAGAGAAAAAACAGCAGAGAAAGCTGGGATTTTTAAATTTGGCGCTCGGTGATTACGTCACGGCCACACATGCTCAGTAGTGTTGTGAGCAGACGGGCGCCATCTTGGAAGCTGGAATCCCCATAGAAGTCAGCATTGTGAGCCTGTAGGGGATGTTTTCAGCCTGTCTGCACATGCATGAATGTCACTGGACGCTCAGCGTCATGCCTGCAGCCTGCCGAGGAACTACAAGGCGAAGAAAGCCATTTTTTTGTGAAAAGGTTTCTTTTATACTGGAAAGCTGGAGGTCACTGTAGAGACCTATTTAAGGTCTGTGAGGAGCTGGCACGTATGTCTGGAGACCAGATCGCTGGAGGACTACAAGGCTCAGTAAGTGTTATTTAAAGGAGATGCTCCAAAGAGCTGGAGGTCGCTGCAGTATAAAGGCTGGTATCAGAGTGGGGTTCCTTCTATATAGTTCATTTAGAGGCTGTACAGGAGAGGACTTCCACCCAGGAGAGGCTAGAACCTGGCCGGGGCAAAAGCAGTAAGGGGTTCTTCATCTTGTCCTTCTCAGGTGAGGAAAAAAAGGAGAATATCTGGGCTGGGGCCCTCTCTAGGCTTAATAGTTAAACGGTCCTATCAGGTCGTGGGGGCGGAGTCACAACCCAAAGGTGTATGCTGCCATGATGCGACAGGAAAGAGAAATACACAGCAGGGCAAAAAAAGGGAAAATTTCACAGCTCCCATACAGGGCACACAGTTAGTCACACAACGCTATCTGCATTGCAAGAGGGATACAACGGCAGTACTCCTAACACCTGCTACCATGCAGAAAACAAAAATTCAGGCCATACTTACACCGGGACTGATCATCTCAAAAGCCTGCCCCATGATAAGACACTTATACCATAAGTAAGTCACATTCTCCACTCTCCTGGTGTACACCTCACTCACCCACCCTCTACCTCATTTGGGCAACGTTGCATCCTGGCCTAGGCCTAGGGCAGCACTTTGCAGGGGGGCAGGATGGAAAGAGTCCCCGCCGACTTGTGCTACACTGTTAGTGTAATGCAAGCTGCTTCTAATTTTGAATGTCCTATCATGCTGGACCACAAACCTATATGCTATATGTTTTCTGCTGCACCATTGGCATGGTTATATCTTCTTAGTCCTCTCCATAAAATTACCAGAAATTTGTTCCTGAAGTAGAACTATAGGCAACACTTTTTTTTTCATTTTGGATAGAGTGATAGCCGATGTTAGTTTATTTTTTACCGCCACTGCCGCTGACACTATCTTCTGTCCTGCTGATTTCCTATGAGGATAGGATGCCCCCCTACCATTTTTTACTAACCCCCACAGAAAGGGTAGATTTGGTGTTGAGTTGGACTCCTCGAGCTGCCTACTCTTATTTTAAACTGATAATTAACCAGCTATTGGCAACTACTAATTTACAGGTGCTGGATTTGGGACTGATCTGAGGTATGAAGGTGCATGAATTTGGGTGACCTGAGGTTTGAAGGTGCAGGAACTGAGGTGATCTGAGGTGTGAAGGTGCAGGAATTGGGGTAATCTGTGGTGTGAAGGTACAGGATTTCATGCAGTAATTTCAGATTAATATGAGGTGCAGAAATGAGGGCTGATCTGAGGTATGAAGGTGCAGGATTTGAGGTGATGCCCAAAAATTTTAGTTCTTTTATTTTCATATGATATTGTTATTCAAATTTGCTAGTTGCTTAACACTAGGGATGAGCCGAACAAACCCCCCCCCCCCCCCCCCCTTTCGGTTTGCACCGGAACCTTCGAACGGACCGAACGTCGACATTTAGAACCCCATTGAAGTCTATGGGACTCGAAAGTTAGAATTCAAAAGTGCTCATTTTAAAGCCTAATATGCAAGTTATTGTCGTAAAACAGGTTTGAGAACCCGGGTCTTGCCCCAGGGAACATGTATCAATGGAAAAAAAAGTTTTAAAAACGGTTGTTTTTTCTGGAGCAGTGATTTTAATGATGCTTAAAATGAAAAAAAAAATTGAAAAATCCCTTTAACCACTTCCATACCAGGCACTTAAGCACCTTGAATTCCAAGCCAATTTTCAGCTTTCAGCGCTGTCGCACTTTGAATGGCAATTGCGCGGTCATGCTATACTGTACCCAAACAAAATAGGCGTCCTTTTTCCCCACAAATAGAGCTTTTTTTTGGTGGTACTCGATCACCTCTGCGATTTTTTTTTTTTTGCGCAACTAAAAAAAGACTGCCAATTTTGAAAAAAATCATGTTTTTATTTTTTTCTGTTAATTTTTTTAAGTAAGTTTTTCTCTTTCAATTACGGGCACTGATATGGCAGCACTGATGGGCACCTATGAGATGGCACCGATGGACATCGATGAGGTAGTACTGATGGGCACCGATGAGGTGGCACTGATTGGCGGCGCTGGTATGGGGCACTGATGGGCACTCATAGGCAGCACTCATGGGCGGCACTTATGGGTGGCACAGATGGGCACTGATAGGTGGGCACTGGGCATGGATGGGAACTGTGGGGTGGCACTGATGGACACTGTGGGGTGGCACTGATGGACACTGTGGGGTATCCATGTTGCCAGTCAGTGCCCATTTGTGGGCACTGATTGGCATCTTTTTTTTTACTGCCTTTTTTTTATTTTTATTGCCCCCTTTTTTTTGCCCTTCCCTGGTGGTCCAGTGTGGCGATCCGAGGGGGGGCTGCTGCGATTGGACACGGCTGATCACGTGGTAAAGAGCCTCCGCCGGAGGCTCTTTACCGAGATTGGAGATGCATGGTGTCAGACTGAAAGTGATTAAATATCGTACCTGCCTGTTAAGTGGCACGTGTTTAGAACTGTCCCTGCACAAAATGAGATTACTATAAGAAAAAAGTCATTTGAAACTGCTTGCGGCTTTAATGTAATTTCTGGTCCCTGCAATATGGATGAAAATCATTGAGAAAAATAGCATGGGTTTCCCCGCCCCCTCCCCCCAGGTCATTACCAGCCCCTTTGGCCCTATATACTTTGAACAGCAGTATACAGGCGGTGCAAACAAGACAGGGACTGTAGGTTTGTTGTTAAGTAGAATATGTTTGTAATTTTGAACTCCAGCCATAAAAGCCACCCTGGCTTTGGCCAATTATGGCTCTCAGTTTTTTGCAAGCTGTCATAGTGCATGCTTGGCCAATCATCAGCCAGCAATGCACTGCGATGCCGCAGTGAATTATGGGCCGTGACACGCCACGCGAATTTGGCGCGAATTTGGCGCGAATGGCCCGTAACGTTCATATTTCGTCAAACATACGATGTTCGAGTCGAATGTGAGTTTGACTTGAACACGAAGCTCATCCCTACTTAACACCATGTTTTACCGCATCAGGTAACACCAACCCTAGTGATGCCACTGGATTGGAGACTTTTCTTGTAACGGCAATAAATCTATGTTTGAAAATGTAAATATGTTTAAAAATAGTAGAATATAATGAAAAAAATAAAAATAAAGCCCAACACTGCTCAACCCCCATACATGAACACACAAACATATGCACACCTAGGCCCAGATTCTCAAAGGGCTTATGACGGCGCAACGCCATGTACGCCGTCTTAAGTCCTAATCTGGGCCGTCGTATCTATGCGACTGATTCTTAGAATCAGTTACGCATAGATATCCATTAGATCCAACAGGCATAAGTCTCTTACGCCGTCGGATCTTAAGTGCAATTTTTTTTGGCCGCTAGGTGGCACTTCCGTCCTTTTCCCCGTCGAGTATGCAAATTAGCTAGATACGCGAATTCCCGAACGTACGCGCGGCCGACGCAGTAAAGTTACAACGTTTACGTTAGGCTTTTCCCGGCGAAAAGTTGCCCCTGCTATATGAGGCGCATCCAATGTTAAGTATGGCCGTCGTTCCCGCATTGAAATTTATAAATGTACGTTGTTTGCATAAGTCGTCCGTGAATGGGGCTGGACGCCATTTACGTTCATGTCGAAACCAATGACGTCCTTGCGACGTCATTTGGAGCAATGCACCTGGGATATTTTACGGACGGCGCATGCGCAGTACGTTCGGCGCGGGAACGCGCTTCATTTAAATGCTACACGCCCTCTACCCGCCAAATTTGAATTAGGCGGGCTTACGCCGGGTGATTTACGCTACGCTGCCGCAACTTTACACGCAAGTGCTTTGTGAATAAAGCACTTGCATGAAAAACTTGCGGCGGCTTAACGTAAATGACATGCGTTACGCTGCCGCGGAGATACGCCAGATGTACCAGAATTTGGCCCCTAGTATGCATGTTCATACATAAATTCCAACCCAAATATCACTGTGCATACTGAAGTCAAAGGTAAGTATAATTCTGGGCCAAATGTATGGTTAGATTCAAACTAATGAGCTTTAAAGGGGTTGTAAAGGTAAAAAATGTTTTCCCTAAATAGCTTCCTTTACCTTAGTGCAGTCCTCCTTCACTTACCTCATCCTTTGATTTTGCTTTTAAATGTCCTTATTTCTTCTGAGAAATCCTCACTTCCTGTTCTTCTGTCTGTAACTACACACAGTAATGCGACACTTTCTCCCTGGTGTGGAGAAAGCCTCTTGAGGGGGGGAGGGGGCGAGCAGGAGTGTCAGGACGCCCACTAACACACAGCTACTTTCTCTATCTGCAAAAGTAGATAGCATCCTGACCCACCTGCTCGCCCCCTCCCCCCTCAAGAGGCTTTCTCCACACCAGGGAGAAAGTGTCGCATTACTGTGTGTAGTTACAGACAGAAGAACAGGAAGTGAGGATTTCTCAGAAGAAATAAGTACATTTAAAAGCAAAATCGAAGGATGAGGTAAGTGAAGGAGGACTGCACTAAGGTAAAGGAAGCTATTTAGGGATTTTTTTTTTTACCTTTACAACCCTTTTAAGAATTGAAGAAAAAGCTGCACAGTCACACTCCGTTATAACATCTTTATTGAAGACAGTAAAATCCAACGGTTACAAAGACATCAGAGGCACAGGGACACAAAAAAGGCTTGTTACATCGGTTAATTGCCTAAAGCGGTGTTTACTTGTTTTTAATGAGCTTTAAGGTTGACATTTTTAACATTTTAAAACATAAAATTCATGTTATTTAGAGCAGTAGGATATAAATAACTCCCACATCCCTACTGTTCCAATATTGGAACAAAAGGTATTAATAGGTTAAAATGTTGCCTATGATCAGTTTAAGGCTGATGTTATTTTCTTTTATTATTTTTTTGCACTTTTGCAGGCACACTCAATTTTCAGATTTGTCATATTTGGTATCTATTTACTCAAACCATTCTTACCTTATATATGTTACAAAAATAGGAATTATATTGTGTTTTAGTGTACTTTTGTGAATATCACATGATGAAATAATGTTGCAACAACCATTTTTTTATCCACGTTTTGCTTTCAGAAAATATGCATGTGGGTGTAAAATTCAATAGCAAAATGGATAAACATCTTTGTTTTGTCTCACAGATCATTGCTCCACCTGAGCGCAAGTACTCTGTTTGGATTGGGGGCTCCATCTTGGCTTCTCTGTCCACCTTTCAGCAAATGTGGATCACAAAACAGGAATATGATGAAGCTGGTCCATCCATCGTTCACCGCAAATGCTTCTAAATGCATTTTCTGTCTCAGATCAAAGGGATTTATAAAATGTACAATATGTCTAAACAGCCATGTAACTATACAGATAGCAATACCTGTAATTTTTTGCCACATTATGACTCTAAAATATAACGTGTACATAAATTATAATTTATTTTAAGATGTTTTGCAATTTGGAAATCACTGAACTAAAGCAAAAGAATGTCACAATGCAATAAATGAGTCATGTATGTCACTTGTGTACTTATTAGCTACAGGGCCTCATTCACGCAGGGTGTATGAATCTGTGTCCCTTGCAGGGGCGTACCTAGAGCATTTGGCACCCGGGGTGGATCCTATATCTGCACGCCCCCACATTAAAATATAAAAACACCCCACTGTGCCCCCTGCATACAGTGTCATCTTAAGAGCATTATAGGCCCCCGGGCAATACAGTGCACTGGGGCCCTGTCTACACAATCACGCACAAGAATTTACTGAGAAAAATCATACAATTTACTGGCAGAACCACATTTTGTACTGCCACTGCAAAAAAAGTACCTAAAATTACAGTTTTCAGTGCCGAACAATGCAAATGTCAGTATTTAAACTATAAACATATAGCTAGTGCTATTAGCAATGTGTTTAAGTTAAACAAAAGTAAAAAAAAAAAAAAAATGTCTTCATTGACATGAAGGTCACGTTACTATAACCCAGCCAGCACAGAGTTTCCTCTTACATCAGAGTCTGCAGGATTCCCCCTTACAGTGAAAGGTAACTTTATGTAAAGGGGAACGCTGCAGATCATGATCTAAGGGGGGGAACTCTGATGTGGAGGGGGGCTATGGTGACCAGAGACCACCTTATATCAGAGTCCACTGCTTTCTCTTTCCCACTTACATCAGGGTCCGCAGACTGAGTTCCCCCTTGCATTGTAAGGGGGAATCCTGCAGACTCTGATGTAAAGGGGAACTCTGATGTGGGGGGCACTCTGGTGACCAGAGACCACCTTCCTTAGAGTAAATACACTAAGGTAAGGGGGGTCACTAATATAGGAGGGGGAACCTTTATATCAGTGCCCCCTTACATTTTTGCATTCACTCCCCCCTTACATCAGCAACCCCCCGCACTCGTGAAGGACCGGATCTTCTCTGTGATTTCCGCAAACTGGGCATGGGCAGTTCTAAACCGTCACTCTCCACAATTTTTTACTGGGGTTGCTGGGCAGCCGGTGGGGCCCCCCAGGCAAATGGGGCCCCCGGGCAACTTCCCAGCATGCCCAATGGAAAAGATGGCCCTGCCTGCATACCTCTGCATCCTTTGTCACTACTGTGTACCCTCTTCTCCAACTGCATCTCTGGACCCCTTTACATTACACAGCACCCTGCGTCTCTGGACCCCTTTGAGTTACACAGCATCCTGCATCACAGCACCCCGCACCACTGGACCCCTTTACACTACACAGCACCCTGTATCTCTGGACCACTTTACATTTCACAGCCCAGTGCACCACTAGACCCCTTCACACTACATAGCACCCAGCATCTCTGGACCTCTTTAAATTACACATCACCCTGCATCTCTGGACCCCTTTACATTACACAGCACCTTGCATCGTTGGACCTCTTTACATTACACAGCCCACTGCACCCCTTTACATTACACAGCCCCCTGCCTCCCTGGACCCCTTTTACATTACACATCACCATGCACCTCTGGACCCCTTTACATTACACAGCACCATGCATCTCTGGACCCCTTTACATTACACAGCACCCTGCATCTCTGGACCCCTTTGAATTACACAGCACCCTGCATCACTGGACCACTTTACATTACACAGAACCCTGCATCTCTGGACACCTTTACATTACACAGCACCCTGCACATCTGGACCCCTTTACATTACACAGCACCCTGCACCTCTTGACCCCTTTACATTACACAGCCCCCTGCACCCCTTTACATTACACAGCACCCTGCACCTATAGACCCATTTACATTACACAGCACCATGCATCTCTGGACCCCTTTACATTTTACAGCACCCTGCATCACTGGACCCCTTTACATTGCACAGCACCCTGCATCTCTGAACTGCTTTACATTACACAGCCTCCTGCACATGACACAGCCCCCTGCATCCCTGGACCCCTTTACAGTACACAGCACCCTGCATCTCCCCACAGACTTCCCTAACAGTTCTAGACCCCCTGCATGTTACATTACAGTGCAGACCCCCCATTCAGTGCAGAATGCAGATCGCCTCTTCCTGCTCTAACCTACACGGTTAAGGAGATATTTACCCAAAAACTGGCACGATGTCTAAGGCGCATGCGAGCCGTAGACAACGGCGCTGGCACACTAGCGGGCCGGCTCCATGAATGGAATTATGCCAGGATTATGCTGGTCTCACGCGCATGTGCGGGAGTGATGTCATCGCCGCTCCAGCCAGTAACAGCGCTGGAGCACCGATACACGGAAGGGACATCGAGGTAAGATGGCGGCAGCAGCGGAGGGGAACGAGGAGCAGTTCGGGGGCTTCGATCTCAGGTAAGTCATTCATAATGAGCTAGTATGCTATGCGTACTAGCTCATGATGCCTTTCTCTTGCAGGGTTATTTTTTTTAAATACCAGGTTTACTTCCGCTTTAACACAGCCATCACATTGGGCACAAATGCATACACCCTGTGTGAACAAGGCCTTCGTTTAGGGTGACCAGACATCCCCGGTTTCCGGGGACAGTCCCCAGATTGAGGACAATGTCCCTGGACCAAATCTGTCCCTGGTTTTGTTTCCTGGATTGAACAGGGGCTGGGGCAATTTCAAAGACAGTCAGTGCAGGATATATATATATTTTTTTTTTAGAATTACCTCCGCTTCGTCACTCCTACTAGCTTAGGGGGGGTATATTTTTTTTCCATGATCTGTCCCTCTTTCTGATGATCATGAGCTGGTCGGAGTGGAGGGAATATTTCTTCAGTTTCAGGCAGATGCTCATTCAGCTCCGCTCGCATGTTCTTCTGCCTTGGCTCAAGTCCCGGCCAGTCACCTGCCTGCTTATCTCCTTGACCTGGCAAAGTGATCTTTCTCTGCTCCCCACCCAGTAGTAGCCGGGGCCCGGATAGTAGGACTTGACAGGCTGTGGTGCGGGCGACGGGCAGAGAGTCGCTGATTGGCGCCATTACCAGTGAAAAAAAAATATGTCCCCAGATTTCATTTTTAAAAATCTGGTCACCTTACCTTAGTTCTGATTTGTAAATATTGTTATAAAGATCTGTGTACTTGAGTCTGATTCTGCATCACACCCCTGGTGCCCAACCCACTACAGCTGGAGCTCAATATTTTGTCTTATGGCACCAGCAGACAGTGGTCAGTGTTTTTCCTGCCTGCATGCTTACTTTTACCTGCATCAGTATGAGAAGTGTTTCTGTACTTACTCTTGCTCTGCATCATGTGACCTATTACACAAGGAAAGCCTAGGAACACCCCTTAAGCTGGGTATACACTGAGCGAAAATCAGTTGGTTCAGCAGGAATCGGCTGACTTTCAGTTCGCGTGTACCTCTGACTGAAGCCAGTCTAACTAGTTGTCAGTTTTTAACCTCCCTGGCGGTATGATTATTTCAGAAAAAAGGTGCTGAAAGCGGTACCATTATTTGCAAGGAAATTTGGTGTTTTATACTGTAGGCCTGTAATTCTAGTAGGCATTCCGGGTATGACATTTTTTTAAAAACAAAATTATAAATTATAATATAATAAATAATTATAACAAGTAATAATATAATTATAATAAAAATTATTCAATAATGTAATCAACTCAAAATCACTGAAATGTGCTCAGTTGCAGAATTGTCGCTGTCATTACTTTTATTTTTTTATGACGAATTTCCCCACAAATCGCTATCGCACAATTCTGCAAGTGATTATAATTTATTATGAATATGGTTAAATGATGAGCGCAAAAATTGGTGAATGGTAAATGAACAAACAATAATATATATAGATAAGATCCCCAATGAAGGGGAATAAGCCAATAGGTGAATGAATTAAGTTCTAAATAAAGATACCATAATCACTCAAATCACTGTGACAGTGATGAACAAACAATAAATCAAAGTGTCCTGTGTTGTAAAAATACAGGAAGAAAATGAATGTCCCAAAGTGATCAACCATAAACTTGTGCATCCAAATAAAAGTGTTTAACCACTTGCCGTCGCCGCACCGTCATAATACGTCCACAAGGTGGCTCTCCTAGGCGAGAGCACGTATTATGACGTCCTGCCTTTTAGCCGCCACTCCCGTGCGTGTGCCCGGCGGGCGCGATCGCCGCCGGGCACACGCGATCGCTCGGTACAGAGCGGGGAACGGGAGCTGTGTGTGTAAACACACAGCTCTCGTTCCTGTCAGCAGGGGAAATGCTGATTTTCTGTTCATACAATGTATGAACAGAAGATCAGTGTTTCCCCTAGTGAGGCCACCCCCCCCCCCCACCACAGTAAGAACACACCCAGGCATACTTAACCCCTTCCCCGCCCCCTAGTGTTAACCCCTTCACTGCCAGTGGCATTTTTATAGTAATCTAATGCATTTTTATAGCACTGATCGCTATAAAAATGCCAATGGTCCCAAAAATGTGTCAAAAATGTCCGAAGTGTCCGCCATAATGTCGCAATACCGAAAAAAAAATCGCTGATCGCCGCCATTACTAGTAAAAAAAAATATTAATAAAAATGCCATAAAAATACCCCCTATTTTGCAAACGCTATAACTTTTGCGCAAACCAATCAATAAACGCTTATTGCGATTTTTTTTAACGAAAAATATGTAGAAGAATACGTATCGGCCTAAACTGAGGAAAAAAAATGTTTTTTTATATATTTTTGGGGGATATTTATTACAGCAAAAAGTAAAAAATATTCATTTTTTTCAAAATTGTCGTTCTATTTTTGTTTATAGCGCAAAAAATAAAAAACGCAGAGGTGATCAAATACCACCAAAAGAAAGCTCTATTTGTGGGAAAAAAAGGACGCCAATTTTGTTTGGGAGCCACGTCGCACGACCGCGCAATTGTCTGTTAAAGCGACGCAGTCCCGAATCGCAAAAAGTACTCTGGTCTTTGGGCAGCAATATGGTCCGGGGGGTAAGTGGTTAAACACGATCCCACCGGCAGCTGGGCTCACGGAGCGCTTACCTTCCTGATGTGTAAAAACAGCGTGTGGATACTCAGATGGAGACTTAAAGGTTAAAGGTAAGCGCTCTGTGAGCCCAGCTGCCGGTGGGATCGTGTTTAAACACTTTTATTTGGATGCACAAGTTTATGGTTGATCACTTTGGGACATTCATTTTCTTCCTGTATTTTTACAACACAGGACACTTTGATTTATTGTTTGTTCATCACTGTCACAGTGATTTGAGTGATTATGGTATCTTTATTTAGAACTTAATTCATTCACCTATTGGCTTATTCCCCTTCATTGGGGATCTTATCTATATATATTATTGTTTGTTCATTTACCATTCACCAATTTTTGCGCTCATCATTTAACCATATTAATTTTACATTTTTTGTCGTTAGTACATTTTAGATTTGAGCTGCATTTATTAATTTACTCACACCATTGTTTCTACAATTTTATTCCTCACATTGAGAGTATTGGCCAGCGCTTTAGTTTCCCCTTTTATACACGATTATAATTTATTATCGCTGTTTTCTAGCTCTATGTCTGGACACTTTTGGTTGCTATGGACAATCTACAGTTTGCAGGCAGAAAGAACAGTTTTTATTATATAAAAGTACATGTAGGACACTGGGCAGACCACAAGGGTGGTGTGTATTTTTTACATACAGTACTGTAATCTATAAGATTACAGTATACTGTATGTAATGTGTTTGTTTACGTTTTTGAATTTGGCACCGTTCTCTGCTCCCGTGCATCGTAACGTCGCAGGGAACGGAGATCGGCGGCACAGGAGGACACTGTGTGAATTGAGCGAGGTCCCGCTCGCTCACACAGCTGGGTCCAGGGACAAGGTAAGTAACTTTGTCTGTGGCTGCAGCGAGGCAAGCCCGAGTCTGACAGAACACATGTCAGTGAAGAATTTTATTTAATTTTTTTCAAATATAAATGTTATTGTTTTCAAAATGAAAAAGGAACAGAAGAAAGAACAGCGAAAGTACAGTACAGTACAAAAATTAAAAAAATTGACATATAAAGGTACATGCGTGGCACAACATCAACCTCAACAATAGTGCGGTGGGTAGCTACCAGACAAGTCGCAAGCGCATGTCCTGACTACTCACTAAGGTCCCGTCTGGCGGGTCGAAATGATTCTACATCCAAGCAGCTTCTGGCCTGGCCAAGCAACCAGGCCCATACCGCCAATAAGGTACTTATTAATTATCCCTTGAGACCCCATACCTGACACTTGTGTGCGTATAAGATTAAGAAGGAGGAATATGGTAAGACAGAGAGGGAAAGAGAAGGGAAGAGAGAGAGAAAAAAGGAAGAATAAATTAGCCGAGGGAAAAGGGAAAGAGAGGGGAGGGCATAGCCCCTTCTCTAATTGTCATACGTCGTCGCTCAGGTTGCCAACATGGCCACCCCTTCATCAGAATATATGAACATGGTCCAAAGACGCCATCTTTGGGAGTGTTGTTCCTGTTTATTTTGAGCCGAATGGACCAGGTCCTCCAGTCTCCTGATCTCCTTCACTCTACGCAGCCACATCGCCACAGACGGAGGACCAGTGTTTTTCCACAAAAGCGGAATGCAAGCCTTGGCCGCATTCAGGAGGTGTCTCACAATCGACTTTTTATAGCTCCGAGCCGAGAGTGTGGTGGCATGGAGCAAGATAACAGCTGGGTCGTCCGTATTGGGGTGGTCAGTGAATTTTTGAGTGACGGTGCGGACTGTCGTCCAAAAGTGCTGCAGTAGAGGGCAAGACCAGAAGAGGTGGAGGAGGGTCCCCTCCCCAGTCTGGCATCTCCAGCATCTGTCCGAAGTATTCGGAAAGAACTTATGAAGGCGGCTGGGAGTGTAATACCATCGGGTCAAGATCTTATAATTTAGTTCTTGGATCTTTGTACAGACAGAGGTTTTTAGAGAGAATCCGATAATTAATTGCTTCTGGGCGTCGGAAAACGAGCCGTGTAGGTCTGTTTCCCATCTTTGCAGAAAGTGCAGCTCGGGTTGTTCCGCCGGGGAGTTAAGTATATCATAGGTTTTGGACAGGACATTAGGCCCCACCCCCTCACCACTACAGTACTCCTCAAACGTTGTCAAGTCACGATTGTGCTGTGCCGGGTTGGGTATGGAATGGAGGAAATGATGTAGCCTCATTGCATCCCAGAAGGGAAGCCAAAACTGGCCCCCATCGTCGGTCAACGTGGTCACTGAGGGCCAATGGTTGTCAGTCAGAAAATGGCGGGCCTGGTCCCTGTCCGATGACCGAAGTTTCAATTCTGGGGCCAGTCTATCATAACAGCAGACAGCCTTGCCCACCGCTGCCGTGGACTGCGCCTGTTCCAGCTGTGCCCACCTTTTATTTTTGCCATGGCGGTTCCAATCTATTATGCGTCCCAGATGTACTGCCGAGTAGTAGTGTCCCACATCCGGGAGGGCCAGCCCTCCGCGACTCTTGGGCAGAGTAAGATAGCGCCTCATCTGTCTAGGCCTAGATTTCGCCCAGACAAACCTGGTAAAAAGGGAGTTCACCTGTTTAAAATAATGCGACGGGATCCGAATTGGTAATGCCTGGAACTAATATAGAAACTTCGGGAGAATGGAAAATCTTCAAGAGGTTACACCTGCCAAACCAAGAATGCAGGCCCCCGACCCATTCCTCCAAAAGCAATCTGGTTCTGGTCAACAGAGGCGGAAAATTTAACTCAAACGTGCGTCTCAAATCTTTGGGGATCAGGGTGCCCAGGTAAGAAAGGGAGGTGTCAGACCATTTAAATCCAAATTGCGCTTGCAATGCTTGCAGCCTACCTGTGGGTATATTGAGCCCCATAGCCGCTGACTTGTCGAAATAGATTTTCAGGTTGGAGAGCTTCCCATACCTGTCAAATTCCTTAAGCAAATTCGGGAGAGACACAGTCGGGCTAGTCAATGAAAAGAAGATTTTTTTTTATTAGACTAGCTTCCTCTAGTTAAATGGATTGGTTTATTTCTTTCATGCTTTCTTACCTTTTCTGAGTGTTTTCTTTAGAAGAGAAGTGCAGTTTAAAAAAAATAATTATTATACAGGATTTATATAGCGCCAACAGTTAATCATACTCACGAGGTAGATACAGCATCTATCCCCTGCCACATTTACACCAAGAACTGAGCTATCAAATATCTTCAATGAGCAGAGAGCAGTGACTGCACCATTAGACCCCTTTCACACTGAGGGCGTTTTGCAGGCGCTATATGATTAAAAATAGCGCCTGCAACCTGCCCTTAAACAGCTTCTCCTCACACCCAAGGGCTTTCACACTGGATCGGTGTGCTGGCAGGGTGTCAGAAAAAGTCCTGCCAGCAGCTTCTTTGGAGCGCATTAGCAGCGGTGAACTCACTGCTGCTAATGCGCTCCTGCCCATTGAATTCAATGGGCAGCACTGCTGTACCGCCGGCAATACGCTGCAGTAGTGGTGCAATGCGGGAGGTTTTAACCCTTTCTCTACCGCTAGTGGGGGGTTAAAAGCGCCCCGCTAGTGGCCAAAATGCGACTCAAATCCGACGGTAAAATAGCAAAGTTTTACTGCTATTTTACCACCGACGAAGTGTGAAAGGGGTCTTAGGGCAGTAAGGAACTCTCTTCCACAGTTGGTGGTATCAGTAGAGACTATAGATAAGATCAAAAAACTTTTCGATGTGTTCCCTAGGGAACACAATGGGGGTATTTATAAAAGGCAAATCCACTTTTCACTACAAGTGCAAACTGCACTTCAGCGACTGCACTTCCAAGTGCACTTTCAGTGCAATTTCAAGTGCACTTTACACTTGTAGTTTGCACTTGTAATGCAAAAAGGATTTGCCTTTCGGAAATAACCCCCAATCTACAGGGATATGGAATACAGTAGTCTGTAGCTCATCTCCCACTGTTTATTTGCCCCATATTGGCACTGTAGGGTTGATTTACTAATGACAAGTAGACTGTGCATTTTGCAAGTGCATCTGCATTTATTTTCCCCAGAGCTTAGTGAATGTGGTAAAGTTTTACTTTGTAAAGAATAGCAAATCAGGTGCAAGGAAAAAAAAAATAATTTTTGCTTGCACATGATTGGATGATGAAAAGCAGCAGAGCATCACGATATTAACTAAGCTCTGAGTAAAATGAGCAAGACTGCACATTGCAGTTTATTTGTCTTTAGTAAATGAACCCCTATAAGCAAATATTTTTCATTTTGGGCTATTGCATGTGAAGATAAAATTCATGTTTTTTTATGCAAAAGTGTGCTAGAAAGATGTAGTGCAAAGGGTTAAATTATAATTATCAATATTAATAGAGCTAGTTCTGCCAAAATATTAATGAGGCTTCCTAGTATGTCCTAGTGAAAATGTCACGGAACAAATATGTCTAAAGTCATAGGCGTGCGCAAGGGATGTGCCTGGGCACACCCTAATCACCCTATGCAGTGCAGATTCCCCTTGCTGCCTCTCGTGTTCCCCCCCAAAATGCTTCTGGCTTCCCTCCTATCCTCTCTCGCCTGCTGATGTGGACAGGTTTCAGGGTGGAGCCCAAAAATATGTAATTTACCAACCCTTCCTTTTCTGAATGAACACAGTGAGTGATCAGTGTTTACTATGCTTCAGTTTGTTAATAAACAGGAAGTCGCTCAGCACAGAGCACCTCCCATTCATTCACTGTGCAGGGTAGGTTGAAGCTGCAGAATCTCTATCCCACCAACAGGGCTCCTAAGAAAATTGTAAACAAATAATAAAATTTTTTATTAATAAAATAAAAAACTACTGACACCATCCACTGCCCCCTTGACACCAATGTCTACTCTCATGACACCATCCACTGATCTACTGACACCATCTTCTGCCATATGATAAAGTCCACCAGCCTACTGACAAAGTCCACTGCCCTACTGACACTGGCCATGTTTTAATACATTTTAAAATGTTTGTTTACATTTATCTATAAGGGTGCATGTACAGTATATATATATATATATATATATATATATATATATTAATATATATATTGTCAGAACCATTGACGTATCTCGGCATAGAGCCTACATATACCGTCAGAATGTTTATACTGAACTATAAAATATTATTGTATTTATGGAAATATGTAAATCTGTGCTTTGGGAGATATACAATTTTCCTACAATACAAGATATCAAAATTCTTTTATCCGTGCTATTTTGAGGACAAGCAACGCGACTGAATATTTAAAATATATATATTTATTAACTAAAGATATAGTGCAAAAATTAAAATCAGGTACAATTCGTGATAAAACAATTAATTGATATGCTTCTACAATCAGAGATAAGCGATGGTTGAATGCTCAGATAATATTTACATTATATGACAAGGTATATTCATAGCTCTTATTTAAATCATCCTGGTGACTTGAAATATAACCTTCCCATGCTTTCCGCGGACTGTAGTAATTAGCTGGGGATGATTTACCAAGCCTTTGCTCCATGACTCATGGAGCAAAGCCAGGCGTAGCAGCCGTTTTGACATTTACTAAAGAAATACGCTGCCAGTGCAGTGTATTTCCTCATTTACTAAAATGCCTAGTACGTCCAGGAGAGGGCGCATGTATAGACCTGGCGTACGGCATTTAGAAATGTAAATAGACGGGGTTTAGGCGAGAGTTTATTAGGGGGAGATGTGAGGTGAAGTGGGGAGGTGTAGTGACATGTGTTTTTTTAAGTTTCCCGGGCCGAATTGAAAGTGAAAGTGTTTTTAGTGTAATCGAGCGCTGTACGCCGCAAGTAGGAATAAACCTCCGGGAGGTTTGTTTGCATACTGCGCATGTGTGCGGGGCAAATACCTCCTTTCACGCACGCCAACTCACTACGCTGGGAAAATCTTGGTAAATACCAAGCAGCGTAGCAGCCTTTGCGCGGCTAGAGTCGGCGCACATGAAAGGCCGACCTGTTTTCAGCTTGCGCTGACCATGAAGGGGAACTCTGCGCCAAATTTCAAAGCAAAAACCGGCGCGAGTTCCCCTCCAGGTGCATACCAGGCTCTTAGGCTTGGTCTGGAACGTAAGGGGTTAAACCCATGCCGAAAACCAGCATGGGGTTCCCCCCAGATCCAGACCAAGCCCTTATCCCAAGCACGCAGTCTGGCCGGACAGGAATGGGGGTGGGGACGAGCGAGCACCCCCCACTCCTGAGCCGTACCAGACCGCATGCCCTCAACATGGGGGAGTGTGTGCTTTTGGGGAGGGGGAAGTGTGTGCTTTGGGGGAGGGGGGCACTGCCCCCCCACCCCAAAGCACTCTTGTCCCCGTGTCGATAGGGACAAGAGCCTCTTCCCGACAACCCTTGCCATTGGTTGTCGGGGTATTGGTTGTCGGAATCTGCGTTCCCAGATGCCGGCCCCCCACCCTATGTGAATGAGTATGGGGTCTTCTTCCTCGTTTTCTGCCGGGGGTGCGCCAACTCCCCCGGTCTTTTCTCTGCTGTCTTGTCATTCCCTCTTCTGCGGAGACATCCTCCGTGGAGCCCAGGGCTTTCTTTCCGCTTTCTTCTCTGTTCCCTCTTCTGCCTGTCTCCTCCGGGGGGGCAGGGCTTTCTTCTCTGTTCCCTCTTCTGCCTGTCTCCTCCACGGGACAGGGCTTCTCTCGGTGCCTTCTTCCTTCTAGCGATGTTGACACAACGAGCTCTGCCGCTGTAATGCCGTCTGAGTGGTGCGCATCGACTTATATAGGCATAGGGCGTGGTCACCGGGTGATGTCACCTCAACCTTTGTGACATCACATTCCCGGGGCATGATGGGAATGTGATGTCACAAAGGTTGAGGTGGCATCACCCGGTGACCACGCCCTATGCCTATATAATTTGACGCGGTCCACTCAGACGCCATAACAGCGGCAGAGCTCTTCATGTCAACATCGCTGGAAGAGAAGAAGGAAGATAGGCCGAAGAGGGAACGACAAGACAGCAGAGAAAAGACCGGAGAGTTGGCGCACCCCTGGCAGAAAACGAGGAAGACCGGGGCCCCGGCGGAAGGCACCGGAAAGACCGGGGGAAGGCGTCCTCCCCCGGCAGAAATCGGCGAAGCCTGGATGCCCCCCCTAATGTAAAAGAGCTTAAAGGGGTTGGGGGGCACCGGAGAAGACCGAGGGATGGCGCCCTCCCCCGGCAGAAATCGGCAAAGGCCAGGGCTCCGGCGGAAGAGAGAAGACACCCCCCTTCTAAAAGAGCTTAAAGAAGAAAGCCGGAGCTGACTAATAAATTATTTTTAAAATCTGTGTGGTGTGTTTTTTTACTTTACATTTTCCCCCCAGGTGAATGGGTAGGGGTACGATGTTCACATAGCCCCCGCCCGTATACCCCGACAACCAACGGCTAGGGTTGTCGGGAAGAGGCTCTTGTCCCTATCGGCCGAAGCCCCCCCGGCGAGTGATGGCCGGGGGGGTGGGGATCCTGGGGCCCCTAATGCCCCTCCGGAGGGACCAACAGGCCCACAGCCTCAAAGAAGGCGGAGCAAGCGTGGGCGAGGGGCTCCCCCCGGGAGATACGGGCTCAGTTGGCCAGGAGGCTCCCGATCCTCCGGAAGGCGAAGGAGTCGGGGAGGCCTGGGGGTCCCGGGCCTGAGGGTCCGGGGCCCCGGCTCTCCCCTCCTTTTGTTGCAGGGCCGATCCCCATCCCCCTTCCCGATCCCCCTTCATAAACCTGTTCCATCTTCCCTACCTTGTACCCCCCCCCTCGTCCCCCCCTCCCAAGTCCCATCCCCCCTCCCCCTTCTAATTCTCCCAAGTCCGATCCCCTTCCTGTCCCCCCCTGTCTCTGGCCCCCCTCCTACCTCTCCCACCCCCCCCTTCTGGACCCAGGGTCTCCTCTGGCCTTGTGGCCATGGAGACAGAGGCTGCTCGGGCCTCCTCTAAAAGGGAGATCGAGCAGCGGGTCTGAGGAGGGGGGTGGCGTAGTCACCTCGGAGAGATAGCAGGAGTGCGAGCAGGTGAGACGCATGAAGAGGGGGAAGGCTGTAAAACCTGGGGGCGGAAGGTCCCCTGTGAAGGGTGGGGTTCCCCCAGGGGCACGAAGTGGGGTGTCCCTGGGGAACCCGTTTGGTGTCCTCTCCTCCTCCTCGGACTTTGATGGCGGTACCCTCTCCAATACGGCTTGCGACCATTAATGTCGCAAGTATTCATTCTACAGGAGCTCGCTTTATGGCCTTTGATTTTCTCAGCCGTGTTGAAGCTGACATTTTGTTTTTGCAAGAGACCTGGCTGGCATCTGTGGCAGAGATGCATCTAGCAAAGAGGGAGTGGAGGTGTGGGCCCTCCCTCTGGTCTCTTGCGGCCGAGCCTTGTAGTGGAGTTGCAGTGCTTTTTAAAACTGGTTCGGTGGCTTGCCGGCGAGTGATTGAAGTGGAGATTGGTAGATGTCTGGTGGTGGACGCCGTCGTGAGGGGGCAATTCCTCCGCCTCATTCATTTTTATGGGCCTCAAACTAAGAGGGAGAGGAAGAGCCTCCTTATGGCGGTTAAGCCTTATCTTTTTACATCCCAGCAGGTGATCTTTGGTGGTGACTTCAATATGATCACTAGGCCCAAAGACCGGGCAGGTGCCGCCAACCCTCTGGGATATGATAGTACTTTTTTGAATAGCGTAGTGAGGGAGGCCGGGTTGGTGGATGTGCACGTTCGTCACCTCCCCAACCTCACTGGTTTCACATTTGCCCGAGGTAATAGTAAGAGTAGATTAGATAGTTTTTTTTTAAAGGGGGACTCTGCTTGCTCGGCTCCAGAGCTGCAGTCGGTGGAGTTCTCCGATCACTGTATGGTATCTGTGGCCCTGAATGTCGCCTGAATGGGTCGCTACTGGAGGATCCTGAGGTTAGGGAAGCCTATGAGGGTTTCTTCCTGGACCAGACCTCGCTCCTTGAGGGCAACTGCTCCCGCCTTGAGTGGTGGGAAGTAGTTAAAAAGAGGTCTGGCGACTTTTTCCGGGAAATCTCTGGGTACAGGGCAGCTTCCAAGTACCAGGCCTACCAGAGACTACGCAGGCAGCTTGACCGCCTGGTGTCCTCTGGGGGCTCTCGGTAACAGATATCCGGTCTGAAGGCGTGTCAGTATGACCGTCTCGCCTCCCTGGTTTTTGAGAGGGATTATGGGAAATGTATCTCTCCTGATCCCTACAAGAGCTGTGGTGAGGCGGCGAGTTCGAAGGTCGTACACGGCCTGAAGGATGCCTCGGGATCTCTGGTCCGGTCCAGATCGGGGATCCTGGGTGTCGTCAGAGACCACTTTTCGGATCTCCTGAAGAAGCGGCCTCTAGACATGGAGAAGGTCAGGGGTTCCTTGATGAGACCCCACTGGAAGTGAGGTCTGACCTTCCTGACTCTCTGACTCTCTGAGAGTGGCTGAAGTCGAGCAGGCTATCAGCTCTTTAGTATCTAAAAAGTCGCCTGGGCCCGATGGGCTCACGGCAGAGTTTTACAAAACCTTTAAGAGCCTCTTGGCTCCTCATTTGAGGGACGTGTACCATGAATGTTTGGCCTATGGCCTGCTGCCTCCCTCAATGAGAAGGTCAGCTCTGATCCTTCTTTCAAAGGGGAAAAGACCCGTCTGTGGTGGAGAATTGGCGTCCGATCGCCCTTCTTACCACAGATAGGAAGATACTGGCAAAGATCTTGTTTACACGTCTGTCTGCTTTGGCGGGCAGGATGCTGTCTCCCTCTCAGCACTGCACAATTCCTGGCCGGGGCACTTTTGGTGCCGTCCTGAACGTCCGGGAGGCTGTGGAAAGGTGCAGGGCTGATGGCAGCGAGCGGTATCTGCTTGCACTGGATCAGGCTAAGGCGTTTGATCGGGTGAACCATGAGCACCTTTGGCTGCTTCTGAGGAGATACGGTCTGCCTGATCAATTTGTTGATTGGCTACAGGTATTGTATAGGGGAGCTGAGAGCTTCCCTCTTGTCAACGGTTGGGTGGGTCGGGCCTTTGCTGTGGACTCTGGCGTCCGGCAGGGCTGCCCGTTGAGCCCCCTCCTGTACGTCTTTGCGGTTGACCCCTTCGTAAGGAGGCTAGACTGCGAGCGTCTTGGGGGGTTCCGGTGGGACCTGTCGGGGGTCCGGTTTCGGCAGTGAAGGTTGTGGCCTACGCGGATGACGTCTCGGTGGTGGTATCTGGTCGAGAGGAGGCCCATTATGTGGAATCCCAGATCGGGTGCTACTCTGAGGCGTCAGGTTCGCTGGTGAATTGGGACAAGAGTGAAGTTTTCTGGATGGGGAAGGAGGGGGAGCAGTTCCCCCTTCCGGACGTGTTCCCCACGCCCGTACCAGAGATTCGAGTACTTGGCATTCATTTCGGCCCGGGTGATTATCCCAAGCTAAATTGGGAGCGCAGGCTGGTGAGTGCCACTCGGAAGGTGAAGGCCTGGAGAGGTTGGAAACTTTCCCTGAGGGAAAGGGTATGCTTGGTCAAGACGTACTTATTGCCTGAGTTTCTCTTTGTGAGCTACGTGTGTCTTTTGCCAGCATCTCTCTATGCTCGGGTCTATGGTCTGTTCTTCCTGCTGTTGTGGGGAAACAGACTGAACCTGATCAAGAGGGAGGTCACATACCGCCAGCGAAGGCAAGGAGGGTTGGACATGGTCAACCCGGTGGTGTTCTTCATCATCATTTTTGTAAAGTACAACTTGCAGTCCATCTTTGTGGACGCGCCTTCCTGGTAAGAATGTTCATGCAAGGACTGGCTCTTGCTGTTCTTGAGGGAGTGGGGGGAGGGGGGGAGGCTCGGCGATCTGAGGAGATCGCATGGGTATCTCCCATCTTACGTCCCCCTGGCATTGAAGGTACTGAGGCAGTGGCGGATAACTGCCCTTGAGGTGGGCTCTCTGGGTCGGCGTGAGCTGTACCTGAGGGTTATGGCCTCGGACATTTTGAAGCCCCTGTCTTTAAGGGACTGTCCTGAGAGGGTCCTCACGGAGGGGTTAGCCCTCTTGAATTCTTCCAGAATTCGGAATAAATTTTGGGATCTTGCATGGAGGTCATTCCATGGACGACTGTACGTCCGTGCAAATCTCAAGTTTCTGAACCTAGGGGACAGGGGCTGTCCCCGACGGGAATGTGGAGGGACATTGGAGACCATGGACCATTTTCTGGTCCAATGTCCCTTCAACATGGAGGTTCTTACGGGGGTAGGGGGTGCCATTGGCTACCCCCGCCTTCCGGCCCTGACCTATGCTGAGCGAGTGTATGGTGACTTCGGGGTCCGCAGGGGTTTTCAGTTATCGTCACTTTATTTAGTCAGCGTAGTTGTGCTTTACTACACTTGGCACTCTCGGTGTTTGGTGTCCACTAGGGACAAAATCCTGTCGGTGCATGAGGTGGTGGGCGATATCTTTCGGGAGTTGGTGAAGGTGCGGGATCTGGAAAGGAGCAGGGTCGGGCCTGAGAGGTGTGCCCATTTATGGAGGGGGTTCCTCTTCCAGCCCCCTTAGGCCACGGCTCTGCCCCTCTCCACGGGTAGGAACAGCTATCCTTTTTCACCCCCTTAGATTTTGTTTATGGTATTTTTTTTTTTAAATAAGGCTACAGACATGTCTGATTATCATGTTCTCGCTCATACGTGGGTTGTAGGTATTTGTTGTCATGGTGGTGGGGTGTGTTGTGGGTTGGCGATGATCTGGACAGTAGTGGTTTTTATGGACTTTAATATTTCCCTACTGTACCAGTGAGCCGTTTTAAGTGGGTTTTGTTATTTTTTGTTGGCAATGATCTGGACAAACTTTTCTGATGGACTATAAAGACTTTCTCTTGTACCAGTGAGCCTGTTGTAAATACCCGTTCTGATGTTATTTTTCTTTCTTTGCAGTTATTTTCTTGGAGGGTGGAGGTCGGTGGTATGATGGTTTGTGTGTGTTGTTTGTTTTGTGTTATTTTGTTTATTTTGTATATTTGTTAACTTTTATGGTCGTAGTTTTAAAAATAAAAATTTCCAGACCAAACCGGTTCCAGCTCCTCCTACTTTGATCATTCTGCTTCCTGCTGGAGCAGTGAGAAGACCTGTCTTCCAGAGCTCCTGTGTTCCAGAGATCAGCCACCAGGACCAGCCTCCAGCCCCGGAAGAGGGGAGGGATGGCCTCCCTCAGCCCAGGAGAAGGACCAGCATCCGGCCTCCGGAGGAGCCAGCAGCACCTGCCCTCCAGCCAGAGCACCACCACCATCAGCAGGGAGGACCTTCTCTTCCTAGGGACCCAGGAAGGACTATCGGATTGGACCGCTCCCCAACCAGGTGAGACGGAGGCTAAAACTAGGAAGAGGCGGGATAAGATCAAATCCCTGCTGGTGAGGATATCCCAGGCCTGCTTGGAAAAAATGTCAACTCTCGCAGGCCTGAGGGACAGGTGCTCTAGCAATAAGAGGTCGGAGTTTAGGGGGGCCATCAATACCCACAGACTTGAAGTAAAGGAGATTTGGGATTACCTGGGGGGCTTTTTTGAGCGTAAGGCTGGAGAGGTGAGCGGAAGCAAGGAATTGAGGAGCTCCGGAAGACCCTACAGAAGGCCAATGAGGAAGGAAGCCAGGCGGTGAGGAGGAGCGGTGGGCGGTCGGGGTCCCAACCCTCCAAGCAGCCAGGGAAGGCAGGAGAGCCTGGGTGCAGGGGGGGGGGGGGGGGTGAGTGCCCGTGGTGCAGGCCATAAAACCTGGGGAGGGTTCCCGTGAGCCGATCCCTCGGTCCGTGAAAGGGACTGGGGGGTTGGCCAAGTCTGGGGAGCCCAATGATCCAGGAGGCCGCCGGGCCCAAGTGCCGCCAGAGGTCCCCCCCCCCCCGGCGTCTTCAGGTCAGCGTGCCCAGGCTCCCTCAAGATGGTCACGCTGCCACAGCTGGGGCCCACCATGTGCCCCAGCTGGTGGGCTGGGGCACATGGTGCAGATCAGCGTGCAGTAGAGCGGGATGATCTGGCAGTGAAAGCGCCAGGGACTGCTCCTGCAGCTGCTATGTCACCGGGAGAGAGGCAGGTGCATGGTGGAGGCGTAATAGTAAAGTCAGCTTCAGGTAAACAGCATGTGTGCAGTGTGGCCAAGATGGCGCCGGCTGCTGGAGGAGGAGCAGCTGAGAGCTCTCGGGACCCGGAAGTGACCGCCCACGAACCGGAAGTGACCCTGCCCCGACCGGAAGTGACCCTGCCGCGAACCGGAAGTCCAGACCCCCCGCGGCCGGAAGTGGCCGGGACAGAATTTTCAGCTGGTGTCACCAGCTCGGCGGACCTGGGGGATGAGAGGCCGGGGATGCGGGGGTGCCTAGTCCCAGACATTGCTGTGGGTACCTCCGGGCACCCTCGGTCCATGGACGGTAAAAAGGACGGTATTAAGGACGGTAAAATCTATGTTGCTGAGGACGGTATATCATCACCCCCCCCAGGTCCCCATGGACACCACCGACCCTGATGGGATTCCAGCGGGACAGGCGGGGTGGGGGGAGTGTCAGGTGGGACCCCTCCCCGAGGACTGTGCTGCGTACAATTTCATCCGTCAGCTGTAGGGGTCCCAGGGGGGCTCCCCCCCGGTACAGGTTGAGTCCCAAGGGGCTGGTGAGGTCGCAGAGGGGTCTGGGTGGGGGAGTTTGGTGGGGGAGGTACCCCCCTCTGCTGTGGCCCCGGGGGGAGGAGCCTGTAGTCAGGCCAAGGGTGGTGGGTCAGGGTAGATCAGCGGGGGTGGGTGCAACACCACCGGCAGGGATGGGGGCCCCCCGTCCCCCCCACTTCTGGGGGTGCTGAGGGGGGTGCCCCGCTTCCGGAGAACATCTTTCGGGGGTCTCCGGAGGCCAACTTGTTGTCTGCCCTAAGGGGGGGTCGCTCTTTCACCCAGGTGGCAGGCTCTCGTGCCCCTCTGGACCACCTGTACAGCCGGTGTGGCGCCCAGAATTTCCGCGCCCCCCCCGCTAACCAGGAAAGGACGCAGGGGTCGGCGTGGATGAGGGGTACAGGTGGTCCAGAGAGGAGGCGTAGGAATGTTATCCAGCTCAGGTACGAGGGTCCGGACCCCTGCCCCGCCCGAGGTGAGGTGGTGGGCCTGGTGCTCTCCTTGGGTTTTGGGGTGGGTGACCTCTTTGCGGTCATCCGCCCCACCAACACACGGGAGTTTGACATCAGTTTTGTCACTCCCGTGTGTATGGAACGCTTCATCACCAGCTTTGGGCTGGTGAGGGGCGTTGACCCTTGGAAGAAGTACCGGCTCATTCCCATCTCCAGGCAGGAGGAGGTAAAGAACATCACCATCCTGCTGTGGAATGAGTCGCTCTCTCTGGAGGACATTGCCACCTGGCTCGGGAGGTACGGGCAATTGCAAGCCCCCCTGAGGAAGAACCTTGATGAGCGCAGGGTTTGGACCGGGGCTTGGTTGACCAGGATCCGGCTCAAGAGGGAGGGCAACAGTGTTGCCCACCTCCCTGGCAGTGCCTTCCTGGGCAGAGACCGGATCCTGGTTTCCTACCCGGGCCAGCCCCGCCGATGCTTCAACCCACATGAGCTCGGACTGTACGGTGGTCAGATGTGGCCGGTGCCTCGAGTTTGGCCACCTGTCCCACTCATGTGGGAAAATATGTTGCAATTTGTTTGGTGAGATGGGGTACCCTTTTAGTAGTTGCCCCAAAGCATATCAGGGTCCTTCCTCAGGGGGGAGACCTCCCGGGACGGGAGCGGCCAAAGCTCCCCCGGCAAATGATGACCGGGGGGGTGGGGATCCTGGGGCCCCTAATGCCCCTCTGGAGGGACCAACAGGCCCACAGCCTCAAAGAAGGCGGAGCAGGCGTGGGCGGGGGGCTCCCCCCCTGGAGACACGGGCTTAGTTGGCCAGGAGGCTCTCGATCCTCCGGAAGGCGAAGCCGGTGGGGAGGAGTCGGGGAGGCCTGGGGGTCCCGGGCCTGAGGGTCCGGGGGCCCGGCCTTCCCCTCCTTTTGTTGCAGGGCCGATTCCCATCCCCCTTCCCCTCCTCGCCATTGCCCTCCCCCTCCACCTGTTCTATCTGCCTCATCGTGCAACCCCCCTCATCTTCCCGTCCCCCCCCTCCCCCTTCTTCTCCCAAGTCTGATCCCCTTCCTGTCCCCTCCCCTGTCTCTGGCCCCCCTCCTGCCTCTCCCATCCCCCCCCCTTCTGGACCCAGGGTCTCCTCTGGCATTGTGGCCATGGAGACGGAGGCTGCTCGGGCTTTCTCTAAAAGGGAGGTCTGAGGAGGGGGGTGGCGTAGTCACCTCGGAGAGATGGCAGGAGTGGGAGCAGGTGAGACGTAAAAGCAAAAAGAAGAAGGGGAAGGTTGCTAAATCTGCGGGCGGGAAGTCCCCTGTGAAGGGTGGGGTTCCCCCAGGGGCACGAAGTGGGGTGTCCCTGGGGAACCCGTTTGGTATCCTCTCCTCCTCCCTCCTCCTCGGGGAGGAGGGAGTGTAAATATGTAAATATGTTTTGGTGTTTGTAGTATGAAGGATAACGTGACCCTTTCAATCATTTTGATGGCGGTACCCTCTCCAATACGGCTTGCGACCATTAATGTCGCAAGTATTCGTTCTACAGGAGCTCGCTTTATGGCCTTTGATTTTCTCAGCCGTGTTGAAGCTGACATTTTGTTTTTGCAAGAGACCTGGCTGGCATCTGTGGCAGAGATGCATCTAGCAAAGAGGGAGTGGAGGTGTGGGCACTCCCTCTGGTCTCTTGCGGCCGAGCCTTGTAGTGGAGTTGCAGTGCTTTTTAAAACTGGTTTGGTGGCTTGCCGGCGAGTGATTGAAGTGGAGATTGGTAGATGTCTGGTGGTGGACGCCGTCGTGAGGGGGCAATTCCTCCGGCTCATTAATTTTTATGGGCCCCAAACTAAGAGGGAGAGGAAGAGCCTCCTTACGGCGGTTAAGCCTTATCTTTTTACATCCCAGCAGGTGATCTTTGGTGGTGACTTCAATATGATCACTAGGCCCAAAGACCGGGCAGGTGCCTCCAACCCTCTGGGAAATGATAGTACTTTTTTGAATAGTGTAGTGAGGGAGGCCGGGTTGGTGGATGTGCACGTTCGTCACCTCCCCAACCTCACTGGTTTCACATTTGCCCGAGGTAGTTCTAAGAGTAGATTAGATTTTTTTAAAGGAGGACTCTGCAAATCTCAAGTATCTGAACCTAGGGGACAGGGGCTGTCCCCGACGGGAATGTGGAGGGACATTGGAGACCATGGACCATTTTCTGGTCCAATGTCCCTTCAACATGGAGGTTCTTACGGGGGTAGGGGGTGCCATTGGCTACCCCCGCCTTCCGGCCCTGACCTATGCTGAGCGAGTGTATGGTGACTTCGGGGTCCGCCGGGGTTTTCAGTTATCGTCACTTTATTTAGTCAGCGTAGTTGTGCTTTACTACACTTGGCACGCTCGGTGTTTGGTGTCCACTAGGGACAAAATCCTGTCTATGCATGAGGTGGTGGGCGATATCTTTCGGGAGTTGAAGGTGCGGGATCTGGAAAGGAGCAGGGTCGGGCCTGAGAGGTGTGCCCATTTATGGAGGGGGTTCCTCTTCCAGCCCCCTTAGGCCACGGCTCTGCCCCTCTCCAGCTGTCCAGCTATCCTTTTTCACCCCCTTAGATTTTGTTTATGGTATTTTTTTAAAATAAGGCTACAGACATGTCTGACTATCATGTTCTCGCTCATACGTGGGTTGTAGGTATTTGTTGTTATGGTGGTGGGGTGTGTTGTGGGTTGGCGATGATCTGGACAGTAGTGGTTTTTATGGTCTTTAATATTTCCCTACTGTACCAGTGAGCCGTTTTAAGTTGGGTTTTGTTCTTTTTGTTGGCAATGATCTGGACAAGCTTTTCTGATGGACTATAAAGACTTTCTCTTGTACCAGTGAGCCTGTTGTAAATACCCGTTCTGATGTTATTTTTATTTCTTTGTAGTTATTTTCTTGGAGGGAGGAGGTCGGTGGTATGATGGTTTGTGTGTGTTTGTTTTGTGTTATTTTGTTTATTTTGTATATTTGTTAACTTTTATGGTCGTAGTTTTAAAAATAAAAATTTCCAGACCAAATGAAAAAAAAAACGTGGGTTCCCCTCCAGGCAGGGCTGGATTTCCTCCCCCTGCCACCCCAAGGCCAGGTTCCACAATGCACCCCCTCCCCATCAACCGACCCCCCCCCCAAATTAAAGGAGAATGTGCGGCACGGTTAGTTCAAATATGTTTTGTTTGTTTTTTTACTTTTTTATCACTTTTTTATTTTTATTTATTTGTAGCTTGTTGCTTACTTTTTTTAATTTTTGTATAATTTTCTTATTTTTCTTATTCTTTACTTTATTTTATTAATTTAATTATTATTTCTTATTATTTATTTATTTTTATCAATTTTTTTTCACTTAACTTTTTTGCTATCACACAGGAGAAAACAATTTCCTGTGTGATAGCAATTGGAGGTGACATGTTCTCTTTATTGACCCTGTCACCTCCAAAACAGGAGTCCTAGCACTGTGCTAGAACTCCTGCCACAGCTGAGATGGGAAGAGCACAGCTCTCCCCTCTCACTGTGTACATCGGCAGCAGGGACAGGAGACAGACTCGGTGGCCGGGGGGAGGACGGAGTCCCGGAGACAGAGCAAGCAGAGAGAGGTATGTGGGGTGGTGGGGGAGAGGGGAGGACGGCCGGGAGCACATATTTTACAAGTGATTTTGGTGACATCGCCGCAATCACTTGTTAACGAGTGAGTGGATTCTCCCACAACTTACTGCCCTTAACTGTATGTTTTGGGCGTCGGGGGACTCCATGCCCTTGGAGTCCTGCCGCCCCAAGGCCTGGCCTCAGGCACTGCCCCCACACCCCAAAGCACTCTTGTCCATGGGGACTTGGGAGGGGGGGACGAGAGGGGGGGTACGAGGAAGGGAAGATGGAACAGGTTTAGGAGGGGGATCGGGAAGGGGGATGGGGATCGGCCCTGCAACAAAAGGAGGGGAAAGCCGGGGCCCCGGACCCTCAGGCCCGGGACCCCCAGGCCTCCCCGTCTCCTCCCCACCGGCTTCGCCTTCCGGAGGATCGGGAGCCTCCTGGCCAACTGAGCCCGTATCTCCCGGGGGGAGCCCCTCGCCCACGCTTGCTCCGCCTTCTTTGAGGCTGTGGGCCTGTTGGTCCCTCCGGAGGGGCATTAGGGGCCCCAGGATCCCCACCCCCCCGGCCATCACTCGCTGGGGGGGCTTTGGCCGCTCCCGGCCCGGGAGGTCCCCCCCTGAGAAAGAACCCTGATATGCTTTGGGGCACCTACTAAATGGGTCCCCCATCTCACCACAAAGATTGCAACAGATCTTCCCACATGAGTCGGATTGGTGGCCAAACTCAAGGCACCGGCTACATCTGACCACCGTACAGTCCGAACTCATGTGGGTCGGGCTGCCACACTTAAAGCAGCGGCGGGGCTGGCCCGGGTAGAAGGCCAGGATCCGGTCTCTGCCAAGGAAGGCGCTGCCAGGGAGGTGGGCAACACTGTTGCCCTCCCTCTTGAGCTGGATCCTGGTCAACCAAGCCCCGGTCCAAACCCCGCGCTCATCAAGGTTCTTTCTCAGGGGGGTTTGCAACTGCCCGTACCTCCCGAGCCAGGTGGCGACTCATTCCTCACCAGGATGGTGATGTTCTTTACCTCCTCCTGCCTGGAGATGGGAATGAGCCGATACTTTTTCCAAGGGTCAACGCCCCTCACCAGCCCAAAGCTGGTGATGAATCGTTCCATACACACGGGAGTGACAAAACTGATGTCAAACTGATGGTGGGGTGGATGACCGCAAAGAGGTCACCCAACCCAAGGAAAGAACCAGGCCCACCACCTCACCTCGGGCGGGGCAGGGGTCCGGACCCTCGTACCTGAGCTGGATAACATTCCTACGCCTCCTCTCTGGACCACCTGTACCCCTCGTCCACGCCGACCCCTGCGTCCTCTCCTGGTCAGCAGGGGGGACGTGGAAATTCTGGGCGCCAAACCGGCTGTACAGGTGGTCCAGAGGGGCACGAGAGCCCACCACCTGGGCGAAAGAGCGACCCCCCCCCTTAGGGCAGATAATAAGTTGGCCTCCGGAGACCCCCAAAAGATGTTCTCCGGAAGCGGGGCAACCCCCTCAGCACCCCCAGAAGTGGGGGGGGACGGGGGGGCCCCCATCCCTGCCGGTGGCGTTGCACCCACCCCCAGTGAACTACCCTGACCCCCCTGACCCACCACCCTTGGCCTGACTACAGGCTCCTCCCCCCTGGGGTCTCAGCAGAGGGGGGTACCTCCCCCACCAAACTCCCCCACCCAGACCCCTCTGCGACCTCACCAGCCCCTTGGGACTCAACCTGTACTGGGGGGGAGCCCCCCTGGGACCCCTCCAACTGCCGGATAAAATCATAGGCTGCACAGTCCACCAGGAGGGGTCCCACCTGACATTCCCCCCACCCCACCTGTGCTGCAGGGAGCCCCTCGGGGGTTGTGGTAGTGTCCATGGGGACCTGGGGGGCAGGCGGCTTACCGTCCATAACACCGTCCTGTTTACCGTCCATACCCTGCCGGGGGTGCCCGCTGCAGCATCCGGGACTGGGCACCCCCGCACCCCAGGTCCTCCAAGCCAGTGACACCAGCCTCAGCTGCTCCTCCCCCAGCAGCCGGCGCCATCTTGGCCACGCTGCAGACAAGCACTTTTAAAGTTTTTGTTGGTACTTCACCGCCATGCACCTGCCTCTCACCCTGTTCTTTACCAGCCGCAGGAACGGTCACTGGCACTGCCTCTGCCAGGTCCTCCCGCTCTACTGCAGGCTGAGGGG
Organism: Rana temporaria; assembly: GCF_905171775.1. Classification (NCBI taxonomy): domain Eukaryota; kingdom Metazoa; phylum Chordata; class Amphibia; order Anura; family Ranidae; genus Rana; species Rana temporaria. Next base: position 326,085,394 of record NC_053492.1, read on the forward strand.
TCCTGGAGACAGGCACACAGCGGGCTTCCACAACTGCAGCGTGGCCCTCCTGTGGGAGCCCGGGCGTGCTGACCCGTAGACGCAGGGGTGGTACCTCCGGCGGCGCTTGGGCCCTGTGACCTCCTGGATCACTGGGCTCCCCTGTCCTTGCCAACCCCCCAGTCCCCTTTTTCACGGACCGAGGGATCGGCTCCCGGGAGCCCTCCCCGGGTTTTATGGCCTTACTGGGCCCTGCACCACCAGAGCTTCCACCCCCCACACTACACCCAGGCTCTCCTGACTTCCCCGGCTGCTTGAGGGTTTGGGACCCCGACCGCCCGCTGCTCCTCCTTGCCGTCTGACTTCCTGATTGGTTGGCCTGCTGGAGGGTCTTCCGGAGCTCCTCAAGAAAGCTCACCTCTCCAGCCCCACGTTCAAAAAAGCCTCCCAGGTAACCCCAGATCTCATTGACCTCAAGCCTAAGGGTATTGATGGCCCCCCTATATTCCAACCTCTTACTACTAGAGCACCTGTCCCTCTTGTCCCTCAGGCCTGCGAGAGCTGTCTTTTTTTCCATGCAGGCCTGGGCTATCCTAACCAGCAGGGACTTGATCTTATCACACCTCTTCCTGTCTTTGGCCTCAGTCTCACCTGGCAGAATGGTGGTCCAGTCGGAGAGACCCTCCTGGGTGCCCAGGAAGAGGCGGTCATCCCTGCTGATCATTCTCTGGCTGGAGGAGGGCAGGTGCTGCTGAATCCTCCGGAGGCCGGATGCTGGTCCTTCACCTGGGCTGAGGGAGGCCATCCCTCCCCTCTTCCAGGGCCAGGGGCTGGGGGCTGGGGCTGGAGGCTGGTACAGGTGGCTGGATCCTCTGGAACTCAGGAGCTCTGGAAGACAGGTCTTCTCTCTACTCCAGCAGGAAGCAGAATGATCTCAAAGTGGGAGGAGCTGGAACCGGTTGTGTCTGGAGATTTTTATTTTAAAGCTACGACAAAATTTAACACATAAACAAAATAACATTAAACAAACGACAATCACAATACCACCACAAACTATTACCACCGACCTCCACCCTCCAAGAAAATAACTGCAAAGAAAGAAAAATAACATTAGAACGGGTATTTACAACAGGCTCACTGGTACAAGAAAAAGTCTTTAAAGTCCATCAGAAAAGCTTGTCCAGATCATTGCCAATAAAAAGAACAAAACCAACTTAAAACGGCTCACTGGTACAGTAGGGAAATATTAAAGTCCATAAAAACCACTACTGTCCAGATCATCGCCAATCCACAACACACCCCACCACCATGACAACAAATACCTACAACCCACGTATGAGCGAGAACATGATAATCAGACATGTCTGTAGCCTTATTTAAAAAAAATACCATAAACAATGGGGAGGGGGAAGGGGGATGGGGATCGGCCCTGCAACAAAAAGAGGGGAAAGCCGGGGCCCCGGACCCTCAGGCCCGGGACCCCCAGGCCTCCCCGACTCCTCCCCACCGGCTTCACCTTCCGGAGGATCGGGAGCCTCCTGGCCAACTGAGCCCGTATCTCCCGGGGGGAGCCCCTCGCCCACGCCTGCTCCGCCTTCTTTGAGGCTGTGGGCCTGTTGGTCCCTCCGGAGGGGCATTAGGGGCCCCAGGATCCCCACCCCCCCGGCCATCACTCGCCGGGGGGCTTCGGCCGCTCCCGGCCCGGGAGGCCCCCCCCGAGAAAGAACCCAGATATGCTTTGGGGCACCTACTGAATGGGTGCCCCATCTCACCACAAAGGTTGTAACAGATCTTCCCACATGAGTCGGACTGGTGGCCAAACTCAAGGCACCGGCTACATCTGACCACCGTACAGTCCGAACTCATTATTCCTCCTCACACATATCGCCCTCCCCAAATCACCATTACATTTGCCAACACAGCCATGAAGAGGTGTGCTGTGTTTTGTTCTCCCCTCCTGTCAGAAGAGTGCTGGTCTTTATAGTACATGAGACCGGATCACTCTTACTGTAGATTGCATTGCACTGTACACACACACAGCGCCCCTATCTCCTCCAAAGGCTGCTCAGTGCTCACCTCCCAGCAGCAACTAATGTGTATAGGGGGCGGTGTGTGTACCAGGGGCGGATCCAGAGTCTAGTTTCGGTAGGGGCACCCCCGGAAAATAAGGTGTTGCTTACAGAACTTTAACATATTTAACGTATCATACAGTCTCCTAACTTTGTTTACAACAGTGACACTGTTTTAAAGTGTTACATGCATCTGATCACAATGCCGGTATCATATTTATTCCTACTGAGACACACAACCACTTTATCCCAATATGACATGCTGGTGCAGGTCCCTGAACGCACCCTGCATGCATTCTGGGACCCGCACGCATGACATATTGGGATATAGTGGCTGTGTGTCTCAGTAGAAATAAATGGGATGCCGGTATTGGGATGCATGTAACACTTTAAACATCCCCAAGCCAGTAAAAGACAGCTCTGCGTGCTAGACGCATGTCTACAGCATGCCCTGTGTGAATAAAACCTAAAGATGAATTTTTCTGTCATTCTATATAATCATTATTATCATGATAATCACACAATACAGGTGCTGTGGCTCAATGCACCTGTACTGTGTGATGATCATAATGATAAAGATTGGTAATTGTAATATGGCACATGGAGGGGGTTAATGTACTCTCTGACCAGTGATAAATAATTAACCCCTTTGTGCTGCATTAGTGGCAATGTTTATAAACCCCTTCATGCTGTAGCTTAAAAGGGGTTAATTAACACTGATGGTGCCAATGACTGTCATTAATACAGCACACAAAGGGGTTAATTGCCACAGGTCAATAATACTTAGGTTAGTACATTAAGCCCCTCCAGGCTCCATGTGCTATATTACAATTTGCATTGTAAATTGCTTAACCCCCCCTCCCCCAAAGCATTAACCAGTCCACTTCACATATCTAAGACGGAGGTGTTAAAAACGGCATTGTTATGCAAATGAGCTACGTGATTACTCACTTGCAGACACTGAGACACTGAGCTCTGGCTACAGGTCCTGACTCTTGCCAGCATCTTCTCTTCAATCCCGCGCTCCCAGCCTCTGAATCATGACGTCAGACCAGCCGGGACTAGGAAGCTCCTGTCGGGTGGAGATCACTCCGCCTGACAGGGAAGTGAAGCATCACTCGCACCGTTCTGCTGCTACTCTGCAGGTGTGTAGCAGCGGTCTTGGTGTCACCGAAATCCCCACCCCTATAGTGACACTACTGGGCCCCTCTAAATAAACTGATGGGGCCCAGGGAATATATCTTAGGCCGCCGGGGGAAGCAGAAAAATAGTCCTTCAGATGCTGCCTCGTAACGTGACGTGACGTGCCCTTCAGGCTGGAAAGCATGAGTTCAGGGGGAAAAAAAACACAGATCTCATCCTTTCAGCCGCGATTGCAGCTTTGCTTATGTTTCTGCATGTCTGCTGATCTGAGCATGCTCAGGGACTTAGAAATTTTGATGTTGCTTTTTGTGGCTTTGTTGCTTGGATGTCTCTGAGCAATCACCCAATGAAGAGAGAGACTGAACTTTCTCCATGTGTTTTCAATTGCTTGATCAGCACACATGTTATATAAAGCGTGTTTATAGCAGTTGTCAGCTGCCCTGAAAGAGGGCAGGTTGTGTGTGTGGGGACGGCTGGCAAGAATGTCTTTGCTAAACAGATATGTTTTTGATCAAGTTTTTTTTTGGCAATGTATGTTTTTTTAATGATGTTCACTTTGATTTATTTGTCTATGGTGCCTTATTTTGCTAAAGTTTTCTCAAGATGTTTTGACTAATGTTCCAATCCTGTCTGTAGGTCTATCCTGTTATTTCCAAAGCATAAACCATATGCTGTTTAAATGTATATTTTTAGTTTTTATATTTGTTTGTTTGTGTTTTTATGTTTAATTTTTTGGTTTTGCTTTCCTTGTTTTGTTAACCAATAAAATTACTTTCAAATTTAGAAGTTTAGAACTGCGCCATAGCACCCGGACTCAGTGTGATCTATAGTCCATATATATATAATATTGATCCTCAATAGGAACTATGATGGTAAGAAAAAAAGTCTATATTCCTTCCAACTTGGGCATGAATCTGCTATACACAGGATATTTCAGTCACCAGCGTGATTCCACAGCACACTTCTTTCAGTGAGAGCCAACCACCACTAATTTCAAGCAGCTTACCAGATGGACTGTAATAGACAGCAGTCGGCTGTAACCCAGCCGCGGCCTTTGGGGAGAGATCCCACTCCCTGGATCAGAATCTACACTTTGGCTCCCGCAGACGTGACAGAAACACCACCGCACGATCATGTACAAAGGATAGCAAATATAGTGTAATTCCGCAAAGGATATTTATTTAAAAAAGTAATAGAAAATTACTCACATTGTTAAAAGAGTAAACGAGCATTGAAAGTTTGTTGCCGGCCGGCGAACGCATAGAGCGGAGCCCTTCCTCCTGAACGCGATGACGTCACCGCACGTCCTCCCAGACGCGTTTCGTCATTGGACGCTGTCCATGGGATAGGGCGTTGCGGTGAATCATCCATTATATGGGCTCAGACCTCGCCGTGAGGTATGAACAAAGTACTGCAGACGCCATCTTGGTCGAGGGCAAAAATGCCAATACTCGACTATGATTAGATATCTAAACCTATCTGAATCGATGTTTAGGATTACATTAAAAAAGCACTCTTACTGTATAGCGGACAGGCACTATCGCTTATACTGAGTGGATGTGTAAACAACTGAAAGAAAAAATGTTTAATTAGAAAAGGGGAGAAATATATTTAAATTTCAATTAGATGAAAAACGTCCGAAAGACGGGTCATCAGCAATAAATGCCTAGACCTGGCTAGTACCTCTCTAGGGTGACATCTAGAGGATTATTAGAAAACTTCACCAAAGGAACATCCTTAGGAGAAATTAGATTAAATTGTGTGTAAATAATAATAGATCCTTTGCGGAATTACACTATATTTGCTATCTGTCACGGTCTGGGGTCAGGCTCAGAGGCCAGTAGCTATAGCAGCAGAGCAGGTCACCCTGGCTGATGACACGGGGTCACCTGAGGTGCGGAATCTAAGCGCTAACCGGTGTTCACCAGAGATTCTGAAGGTGAAGATGGATTTTGCTGCGTGTTAGCGCCAGGTCGCGGTCCTCAGGATTGCCCCACCAGGAGGTGAGAAAGCCGGGGTACAATAGCAGATAAGCAGGTAAGGATCAAACAGAAGCGTAGTCGATAACAAGCCAAGGGGTCGGTAATGAGCATTTGTAGGTTGGGATCAGGCAGAAGCGTAGTTGATAACAAGCCAAGGGGTCGGTAATGAGTATTAGCAAATATGGACGGCAGCAGGGAAGACAGGAGCAAGATACAGGCTGGAGATTGCACTTCCTCCTTGCCAGAATATTGTGCTGAGACATGGCTTATATCAGGAAGTTCGTGGGAGGAGCAAGGGGTTCAAGGTTCAAGACAATCAAGACACAAGGCAGGAATGTTCAATGGATCAGATGGGTTTGTCCAGCAGATAAGACAGGGAGCTGTCCAGCATCCCAGATAGCTCAGTGAGAAGGTTCACTGCCAGACACAGCTGAGGTCCCAGGTTCAAATCCAGGTCCTGACAGTACTCCCCTCCTCACAGGACGTCCACTGGACGTCTTAGGGCCTGGTTTGTGAGGAAACCTCTGGTGGAATTCTCTTTTTAATCTAGGAGCATGAACGTTCTGCTCAGGCTCCCAAGAATTTTCTTCTGTCCCGTATCCTTCCCATTGAACCAGATATTGCAATTTGTTCCTATAGATCCTGGAATCAAGAATTTTCTCCACCACGTATTCTTCTTCACCCTGTACCTCAACAGGTGGAGGGGGTGGAAGTGTTCTTCCAGAAAAAGTATTTTCGTGAAAAGGTTTAAGTAGCGAAATGTGAAACACAGGGTGAATCTTCATACTTGCTGGAAGTTTTAGGCGAAAGGCAACTGGGTTGATCTGGGCCAAGATCTGGAAAGGTCCCACAAACTTTTGTCCCAACTTTGCAGATGGAACATGAACCTTCAGATTTTTAGTAGATAACCAAACTTGATCACCCACATGAAAGGTAGGAAGTGCTCTGCGATGTCTATCTGCAGCCTTCTTGTAACTTTCCTGAGCTTCCCTCAAAGTCTCGATCAATTTTCCCTGGATTTCCTGTAAAGCAGTTAATCTGTTGGTAACAGCAGGAATTGGAGTTGAGATAGGGAGATCAGGGATAAAAGCTGGATGAAGCCCGGTATTTAGGAAAAAAGGGGTCTGAGAGGTGGAGCTATGTTTAGAATTGTTATAAGCAAACTCTGCTGTAGGAAGATAGTCCACCCAGTCATCCTGAAGATAACTAACAAAACATCGGAGGTACTGCTCTAACGTTTGATTGGTCCTCTCGGTCTGACCATTAGACTGAGCATGAAAAGCAGAAGATAGATTAATTGTTACTCCTAAAGCTGAGCAAAAGCTTTTCCAAAATTTTGAAGTGAACTGTACTCCTCGGTCAGAAACTACATCTTCTGGAATTCCATGTAGTCTAAAGACTTCTCAAACCATCAACTCTGCAGTTTGTTCTGCAGAGGGTACCCCCTTCACTGGTATGAAGTGAGCCATCTTAGTGAAGCGGTCAATAACAACCAAGATAGTGGTCATTTCTTTAGAGGGGGGTAAATCAACCACAAAGTCCATAGAAATTGATCCCCATGGTCTTGATGGGACAGGGAGTGGCTGGAGCAACCCCAAATGAGAAGCTCGGGGTGTCTTATTGCGAGCACAGACCAGGCACGAGGCTACATAACTTTTGACATCTCTTTTGTACCCAGGCCACCAAAAGGAACGGGATAAAAGTTCCTCCGTCTTAGAAACTCCAAAATGTCCAGCAAGTTTGGAGTCATGAACCAACTTGAGGACTTCAACCCGAGCAACTTTAGGTACATAGAGGCGATGTGCTTGAGTCCAGAAGCCATTCTTGTAATCAAGGATGATGTTCATAGGAGGATATTTGAGGAGTGGGTCATTCTCGTACCCTTCCTTGAGAAGACTCAAGAATGCTTTAGAACTTGTGACACCTAGAAAGTTATTTTGAGGCAGGACTGTGTATTCAGAGTTGTCTTCCTGGAGAGGCCCAGACAACATTCGTGATAAGGCATCAGCCTTACCATTCCTTGACCCAGGTCGATATGAGATAATAAAATTGAACCTGGAAAAGAACAATGACCAACGTGCTTGTCTAGAAGACAATCTCTTGGCATAACGAATGAATTCCAGATTCTTATGATCTGTGAGAACGGTTACAGGATGCTTAGCGCCTTCCAGCAAATGCCTCCATTCAGAAAATGCTTCTTTAATTGCTAGCAACTCCTTATTCCCAATGTCATAATTTCTTTCGGCTGAAGACATTAAAACGAGAAAAGTAAGCACAAGGATGTAGCTGAATTTTTCACCATGTCGTTGGGAGAGGATAGCTCCCACGGCAGAGTTTGAAGCATCCACTTCCACTATAAAAGGTAATTCAGGATTGGGATGTACTGAATTACCTTTTATAGTGGAAGTGGATGCTTCAAACTCTGCCGTGGGAGCTATCCTCTCCTGGTGCAGAAGTAAAAAGAGTTTTTAACTTTCCAAAAGCAGCCTCTGCCTCAGATGACCACACAAAGGGCACCCCTTTCTTTGTTAGCTGGGTAATTGGAGCTATCACCTTAAAGAAGTTCCTTATAAATTTTCTGTAAAAGTTGGCAAACCCGACAAATCGTTGGATTTCCTTAATGTTTCCGGGGGCAGGCCAATCTACCACTGCTTTAATCTTCTCAGGATCCATGCCCACTCCATCTGGAGAAATAATATACCCTAAGAACTGGATCTGGGTTTGTTCAAACTCACATTTCTCCAATTTGATGTAAAGTCGATTCTGCCTTAATCTTTCAAAGACAATGCAAACATGCTTGCGGTGCTCTTCCAGGTTATCAGAAAAGATAAGGATGTCATCCAGATAAGCAATGACAAATTGGTCCAACAGATCTCGAAAAACATCATTTATGAAGTGCTGAAAGGTCGCAGGGGCATTGCAGAGGCCAAAAGGCATGACCAAGGACTCAAAATGCCCATATCTGGTTCTAAAGGCGGTTTTCCATTCATCTCCTGAACGAATACGGACCAGGTTATTTGCCCCCCGTAGGTCAAGTTTTGTAAACACTTTGGCAGAACGAAGTCTTTCCAACATTTCCGAGATCAAGGGGAGTGGATAACGTTTTTTAATTGTGACCTTATTCATGTGCCTGTAATCAATGCATGGACGCAAGGTGGAGTCTTTCTTTTCAACAAAGAATAGAGCTGCTCCTGCAGGAGATGTTGAGTGTCTAATAAAACCCTTTTCTAAATTTTCATCAAGCCACTCCCTGAGCACTTTTAATTCAGGTTCTGAGAGATTAAAAAGGCGGCCAAAAGGTATTTCGGCCCCATTGGGCAGTCGTATGGGCGATGAGGAGGTAATTGATCTGCATTTTTCTTATCACAGACATCCCGGAATGCATGGTATTGTGGAGGCAAGTCGTCATATGGCTGGGTAGTTACCACACCAACTTGCAATTCCTTGACCAGCGGAGAACTTGTTTGATAAGATTCCCTACAGTGTTCCTTGCAGTGGGAGGATGTGAAATCTATGGTCCGTGCTCCCCAGTTGATAGAGGGATTGTGAGTGGAGAACCAAGGAATGCCCAAAATGATGGGAAATTTGGGTGATGTGATCAACTAAAAGCTGATGGTCTCACGATGATCCGCCTCAAACTGGATTACCAAAGGAACGGTTTTATGGGTAACAGGTCCTGAGGATAAGGGTGAACCATCAACTGTCTCCATTTCAATAGGAGAAGATGTATTTATGGCTTGAATGTTATTGTGGTGGGCAAACTCTATATCCATAAAGTTTCCTCCAGCCCCAGAGTCCAGCATAGCAGAGCAGGGGATTTCACGGCCCTCAGAAATTAGCTTAATGGGGATGACAAAATGAGTTGATAAAGAATTAACCTTATTTGCTTCCTGAATCAAAGGAGAGACGGACTGAGAAATTGAGTTTATTTGTTCAGATACTGTAATATCTGTTGCTGCAATTGTTCTTTTAAATTTATTGGGACAATTAACTGCATAATGTCCGGAGTCTCCACAATAAAGACATAAGTTCTCTGAACGTCGTCTTTCTTTCTCCTGAGTAGTAATAGATCTCTTAAGAGCATCCACCTGCATAGGTTCAGGAGTGTCAGAATCAGGAGTAAATCTTGAAACCTTAGGAGGATACTGAGTAGTAGAAAAACGCATGCCACCATTACTGCCTAAGATTCCCAGTCTCTCCTTTCTCCTTTCAGTAAGTCTTTGATCAATTCGAATACACAATTTAATAAAAGCCTCAAGGTCGTCAGGACTTTCTACTCTGGCAAGCTCATCTTTTACTTGTTCCGAGAGTCCTTGACGGAACTGACTCTTTTGTGCTGCTGGATTCCAATTGGTATCTGAGATCCAGCGTCGAAATTCAGTTGTGTACTCTGCAACAATTTTGCCTCAGCAGTAGCGCAGCGGTTAGGATCATCGAAAACTTGGTTCATCGTAGTCACAAAAGAATCTAAATATCCAGGACGACATCATCTTTCTCCACATAAGGGGAGGCCCAGGCTAAAGCTTCCTCAGTCAGGAGGTTGATAATAAACAGCACCTTTTTCCTGTCCGAAGTAAATGCAGCAGGTTGCATCTGAAAGTATATGCGACATTGATTAAGGAACCCTCTATAATGGCGGCGGTCTCCGTTAAACTTAAGTGGTAGGGGCATTCGTGTATTAGTATCTACGGCAGCAGTGTCTCGAGCACGAAAGTCACGCAATTGTTTATTCATATCAAGGATTTCCTCTTGTAGTGCTTTCACTTCAATTTGTAACTCAGAACATTTTTCCTGGTAGTTAACAGCAAACGTCTGCAACTCAGCGATTTGCACCCTGAGAGGAGCTACAGCAGCTGCTACAACGGCCTCCATGTTTTGGGCCAGAATATTCTGTCACGGTCTGGGGTCAGGCTCAGAGGCCAGTAGCTATAGCAGCAGAGCAGGTCTCCCTGGCTGATGACACGGGGTCACCTGAGGTGCGGAATCTAAGCGCTAACCGGTGTTCACCAGAGCTTCTGAAGGTGAAGATGGATTTTGCTGCGTGTTAGCGCCAGGTCGCGGTCCTCAGGATTGCCCCACCAGGAGGTGAGAAAGCCGGGGTACAATAGCAGATAAGCAGGTAAGGATCAAACAGAAGCGTAGTCGATAACAAGCCAAGGGGTCGGTAATGAGCATTTGTAGGTTGGGATCAGGCAGAAGCGTAGTCGATAACAAGCCAAGGGTCGGTAATGAGTATTAGCAAATATGGACGGCAGCAGGGAAGACAGGAGCAAGATACAGGCTGGAGATAGCACAATATTCTGGCAAGGAGGAAGTGCAGAGACATGGCTTATATCAGGAAGTTCGTGGGAGGAGCAAGGGGTTCAAGGTTCAAGACAATCAAGACACAAGGCAGGAATGTTCAATGGATCAGATGGGTTTGTCCAGCAGATAAGACAGGGAGCTGTCCAGCATCCCAGATAGCTCAGTGAGAAGGTTCACTGCCAGACACAGCTGAGGTCCCAGGTTCAAATCCAGGTCCTGACACTATCTTTTGTACATGATCATGCGGTGGTGTTTCTGTCACGTCTGCGGGAGCCAAAGTGTAGATTCTGATCCAGGGAGTGGGATCTCTCCCCAAAGGCCGCGGCTGGGTTACAGCCGACTGCGGTCTATTACAGTCCATCTGGTAAGCTGCTTGAAATTAGTGGTGGTGGGCTCTAACTGAAAGAAGTGTGCTGTGGAATCACGCTGGTGACTGAAATATCCTGTGTATAGCAGATTCATTCCCAAGTTAGAAGGAATATATACTTTTTTTCTTACCATCATAGTTCCTATTGAGGATCAATATTATTTATATGGACTATAGATCACACTGAGTCCGGGTGCTATGGCGCAGTTCTAAACCCCCCTTCCTATATTTTGTAGTGCATCTGCACAAGAGCTGCTGCCTCCCTATTCATTTGTGTTTAAGCGATATGTTATTTAATTGCTATTGACCACTATTTTTGTGATAAGTGCAATTTTTATATTTATACATTTTGAAGTTTGTTTTTTTGTTACTTTTTCATGCTATAGATTTTGTCAGCTGCAGCTGCAATAGTTTGGGCCTAAATAATCAGGTGTTTTTGTCTGTAAGCTTCTTTCCTGGTGTGTACGCATGGAATGTTTGCTTCCATGCTTATTCACCAGGAAACGAAAGACAGAGCGGTAAGTATTTCCTTTTTACTGCAGTGGTCGTCAAGTACCCCCAACAGGACATGTTTTGTGGATTTATCTTATCAAGAATTGCTGTCCAGACTGTCTTTTAAAGCGCATGCAAGATGAAGGAAAACCTGCAAACATGGCCTGTTGGGGGGGGGGGGGGGGGTGTTGGCGGACAGGTTTGAAGTGCTGATTTACAGCACTGTGCTTAAATCTAGTGCAAGGCAATCCTATTCGAATTGTGGGTGTTTGAGGGAAGTCAAGTGAGTGTTAGAACCCCTGCTTGTGTTTTTTTGGGGTTGAGCTTTGTGTCCCTTTTCTTAAAATTGGCTTCACTTCCTGTCACACAGCTGAACAGGAAGTGAGGTTAAAACCCTACCAGTGTCTTTTCTTGGGGACACAGGTCAATCTAACTAGTGTCCCCATTAAGCAAATTGCACTCCAGCACTGCTGTGTACACCCTGTAATGGACCTATGAACTATTCTGCCTGGACATCGATGATAATCCTACAGTGAGGCCTACAAAGGGTTAATTGTGACTCTTTAACTGCTAAATTCTAATGTCCCTTCTTAGTTAATTGACTCTTTTGTGTATTGTTCAAGTTAGCAGTCTTCTGTCAGGTGTATGCTGATGAGATGATCTGTGAGTGTTTATTGTTCTAAAGGTTAATTGAATTCTATTGAGAAAGGAAGGTGTCTGATCAGATTATGTTAAGTGGATCTCGGTGCCGGAGTGGCTAGATCCTGACTAAGTGAGTAATTCAAGGAGATGTCATTATTTCAAAGTGTCTGTATTGAAGCCCCCCCCCCACTGTGTGAGGGGGGGGCGGAGATTGTCATTGTTCCTGTAACAGTGTAACCACATATAAGCTAGATGTATGTACCATTAAATCAGCCTTGTTTGACCCTTCAAACGCAGCCTCGTCTCGTTCTGGAAAGGGGACTCTCTCTCTCTGGATCTTGGGGATGGAATGATACCGGTTTTACTTGCATATCGCACTTTGCCAGGGAAAAGGACGTCTCCAACGGCTGATACCCTCTCACTAGCCCGGGTAGCCGTTACATACCCCAAATGATTAGTTAGTTTGGGGTTTAGTAAAGGCAAAGCCACTCTGCAGTACAAGCGTAGTCGCTGAAAATCGGAGAGGAAGCACTGATGGTTTTAACATCCAATCCTGTAGAAGCAAAGTTCTTTTGTTTTCTTCCTTGCTTGTCCACTTGTAGTGCAAAGTGGATTTGCCCTTAGTAAATGGACCCCAAAGTCCAAGATCCCTAATAATTTGGGGTGTACACAGCAAAATGCTAGAGTGCAATTTACATAATGGGAAACTATTTAGATTGATCTGTGTCCCCAAGAAAAGGTATTAGTAAGGTTTTACCCTCACTTCCTGTTTGGCTATGTGACAGGAAGTGAATGAATTTGAATTAGAAAGGGTGAAGACACCTCACAAATGTTGTCACTATCAGGGGTGCAGACATCCCCAAAAAATGAGCAGATGATACTTATTTGCAAATTAATAATTTTTTCTTTAACATTGGGTGGTGTTTGTGGGGGGCCCTAACACACACATTCATACATATTAGCAACACTGTATTCTGGCCTATTGGCATGGTTATATTTTCCTAGTCCTCTTAATAAAATTATCAGAAATTTGTGCTTAAAGTAAGAGTTCTTTCTGTTTGAGAAGTGAGAGTCCTAATGAATGACTCTCTTTGAACCATTGCTACATGTTTGCGTTCAATCTCTGCCTTCCAGCTTCCTTCAGAGATCAGAGATCAGATCAGGCTTCAGACATCCAGCTCCAGCCATAACCCCTCCAGAGATCAGCTCCCATCAGCCTCGAGATCCCATCCACCTAGCGATCTTTGCTGTCCTGTGTAATCACTTTTTATCTCCCCAAAGAAGTGGGTGCTTATTTCACTATCACGTGACTGGCGATGTCACATGATGCTATGTTAGGTCAGCTGCCCTTAGCAACCAAGGATATGGCTATCTTGAACCATGCCAATATTAACCTGTAGGGGGCAGTGGTGTATAAGGAATTATTCCTAATGATAGGGTCGACCAGAGTTGATCATGATTTATGACTCACTGTGACCCGAATCTTGGTATATCACCATAAATTGTTTTATATGTCAAACAATTGTCAGACATCCTGGCACTTCGGCAACTTCTAATTTATGATTGAGATAAGGTTTATGGTCAGCACAAATGCTTTGGGAAGTTCCTTTGAACTAATGCCGGAATGTGATCAAAGCAGTCTAATATTTTTAAGCTATTATAGGATCTTATACTTGGGACCCTAGTTATGTCTATTTAATGAACGGGTTTATATATGGATATTGTGACAGGAAGTCAGATAAATCTGGTGGTGTTGTCACAGACGGGAGATACATTTCTGCCTTGTTTAGAAAATTCACCAATTACTATCAGGTGTCGGCTGCAGAGGTAGCCAGAAAGGTTTAAGGACGTTGGATAGCTTCAGCTGTTCAGAATGAGAAAATTAAGGCCTCTATAAGTTGTCCAGAGGATTACTACTGAATGCTGCATCCTGAGGCTTGTTGAGTTAAGGCAGTGTTTCTCAATTCCAGTCCTCAGGCCCCCCCAACAGGTCAGGTTTTCAGGATTTCCCTCAGATGAAAAGGCTGTGGTGATTACTAAGGCAGTGAAACTGATCAAATCACCTGTGCAAAATAATGGAAATCCTGAAAACCTGACCTGTTGGGGGGGGCCTGAGGACTGGAATTGAGAAACACTGAGTTAAGGAGAGCAGTGAGCTGAGGAAGACTTCTGAAGGTGAAGTGGTTGTTGATATTTTTGCTGTGTGATAAGAAAATCAAAAAGACTATTGTTTTCTGCTGGAAGACCGGCAGTGTCTGCCCAGCAGTAGGCTGTGCCAGACTCCATAGGTAGGTTCCTGTGTTGTGAAGGTAGACGGTCCAAGTGGCCAGGGTTTATTGTATGTTTTGTTTATGCTGTTTGGATGCTTGCACTTGTTTCTAGCAATATGGAAGAATAAACCATAACCCTTGTTTTTTCAACCACCCACGGCTGCCTCTCTGTATAATTCAGGGTGTAGTGAACCCACTCAGGAGGTCACACCCCCCCGCTACCGAGCTAACCCCTTACAATATATAATTAGTACATAGATGTATTTGTGAAGGTATTATAAAGAAACAATTAAGATATAGATATATAATCCCACCGGCACTGTGAATGCCTTTGGTCTTATTGTACAAAGACGATGCCAGTTGTTTTGTGTCATGCCGTGCAAGGCCTTTTTATCTTGTTTATCTTTCTGGGAGTCCTAAACCTGTGATTTACAACCTGGGAGATGGCACAGATAGGCATCCAGGGTCAAATCCTCAAAAGGGATACACAGGCGGAACTGCTGTTCAGCCTGCGTATCCCTGTGCCTATCTTTGGAACTGATCCTCAGAAGCAGTTTTCCAAAGATAGGCAGAAGATCTGACATCTGTAAGACACTTACACTGTCAGATCTTAGGATGCAGTACCGCATCCGCCGCTGGGGGCATTTCTCATTGAAATGCCGCTTTGCGTATGCAAATGAGGACTTACGGAGATCCACAAAGCTTTTCAGCTTTGTGTTTTCTGCGTAAGTTTACGTTTGCATACGTAAAATTAGTTCTGCTTTTACAAAGTGTAAACTAGTAACACCTTGTAAAAACAGATCTTTTTTTCGATCGCCGCGTTTTTTTTAAAATTTTGAATTTTTTTTCCCGGCGCGTAACTTTTTTTTTACCCGATGCAACTTTATTGTCCCGTCGCAATCCACAAAGCCCGACGTAACGTAATTTCGCGCACTGCCTGTCGGGAAAATGACGTCACGAGCATGCGCAGTACGGCCGGCGCGGGAGCACGCCTCATTTAAATTGTTATCGCCCCCTGCAGAAGAGGACCGCCTTGCGCCGGAGACATTTAAGTTACACGGCCTGAAATTTCTAGGTAAGTGCTTTGTGGATCGGGCACTTAGGTAGAAATTTTAAGTCAGTGTAACTTAAATGAGAAAAGATAAGTTAGTTAGGCATGATTTTTGAGGATTTGGCCCCCAGTCTCTTGTAAAGACATAAGTCATTCTGGTAAAAAGGCCTTTTTCACAGGTTTTGAACTGTGACTCAACCTAAGACACAAAATGGTGCTAGATTCAGCAACAACATACGGCGGCGTATCTCCAGATACGCCGCCGTAATTTCAAATCTGCGCCGTCGTATCTTTACGCCGATTCTCAAAGGCAGATACGTTTAAAAAATAGGCTTCCTCCGCCGACGTAACTTGAATACGCCGGCGTATAATTGTGTGCAAGTTTACGCTGGCCGCTAGGGACGCTTCCGTAGATTTCAGCGTAGAATATGCAAGTGACCTAGATACGCCAATTCACAAACGTACGTGCGCCCGGCGGAATTTTTTTACGTTGTTTGCGTAAGGCTTTTACGGCGTAACGTTGCTCCTGCTTCTATGAGGCGTACGCAATGTTAAGTATGGATGTCGTTCCCGTGTCAAATTTTTTACGTTGTTTACGTAAGTCGTTCGCGAATAGGGCTGGGCGTAATTTAAGTTCACGTCAAAACCAATACATCCTTGCGGCGTACTTTGGAGCAATGCACACTGGGATATGTACACGGACGACCCATTTACATAAAACAAGCCCCCCTCATACTTACGCCGGCCCCATTTATGCTACGCCGCCGTAACTTAGGAGGCAAGTGCTTTGTGAATACAGCACTTGCCTCTCTGATTTATAGATATTAGGATTTTTTAATACAGTTTACCTGTAAAATCCTTTTCTTGGAAATACATCACGGGACACAGGGCCAGATTCACGTAGCCCGGGCGCAGCGTAACGTAACCGATTTAGGTTACACCGCCGCAAATTTTCTGTCTAAGTGCCCGATCCACAAAGCACTTACCTGCAAATTTGCGGCGGTGTATCCTAAATCCGTCCGGCGCAAGGCGGGTCAATTCAAATGGGGCGGGTACCATTTAAATTAGGCGCGGTACCGCGCCGGACGTACTGCGCATGCTCCCGACGCAAATTTCCTGACGTGCTTTGCGCGAAATTACGACGTGCCGACGTTTTGTGAATCGCGACGTGAAAAAAAAAAATTTAAAAAAATTCAGAAGCGACGCGGGAAAGACGGGTATACTTTTACATGGTGTAGTAATTTTACACTTTGTAAAAGGTGCCCTATCTTTGCGACGGCAAACTAACACTTGCGGCGACGTAACAACGGGAAAAAGTTTCGTGGATCGCCGTAACTGCTAATTTGCATACCCGACGCTGGTTTACGACGCAAACTCTCCCCCAGCGGCGGCCGCGGTACTGCATCCTAAGATCCGACAGTGTAAAACTATTACACCTGTCGGATCTTAGGGATATCTATGCGTAACTGATTCTATCAATCAGTCGCATAGATAGAAACAGGGATACAACGGCGTATCAGCAGATACGCCGTCGTATCCCTTTTGTGAATCTGGCCCACAGAGCCTTAATTACTTAATGGGTTATGTAGTCACCACAGGTGATTGGACACTGGCAAACCAAATTAAAATTGCGTTTCTCCCCTATATAACCCCTCCCAAATGGAGAGCACCTCAGTTTTGTAGCAAAGCAATAAGTGTTCCACTTTTAACTCTGAAGAGGGGCGGGAGCTCTGTGTCCCCTGATGTATTTCCAAGAAAAGGATTTTACAGAAAAGCTGTATTAAAAAAATTCAATTTTTTTTGATCATACATCACGGGACACAGAGCCTTAATTACTTAATGGGATTTCCCATAGCAATGCTAAAATTTGAGGGGAGTGACACACAGATCAGAATAAGACCGCCATAGAGCCAGAGGATCTATACTGCTGCCTGCAGAACACTACGCCCGAAGGCAGCATTCTTGTAACCTCTCACATCTACCTGGAAGAATTTAGTAAATGTATGGACCGAAGACCAAGTAGCTTACAGATCTGAGCCATGGAGGCTTGGCGATGCACTGCCCATGAAGCACCAACTGCTCTTGTCGAGTGCGCTTTCACCTGAAAAGGAGGGATCTTCTTTTCTAAATCATATGCCTGAATAATGACTTAATAAACAAATAGTGAAAAAAGGAAATATGCGCCCTTCAACCTCCTTCCACCCACTGTGCCAATCAATAAAAAAAAAAAGTAAAGCAGCTACTTAAAAAATGTGAATAATATGGAAAAAATTCTGAGTGAACAAAATAGTAGCGCTAAGTGCAAAAAATATTTTGAACAATCCTAAATAAATGTGAAAATAAATTTGTGACAAAATATACACATGCTAAACCATAATATGTATATGTGAGAAGTGAAAAATAATAAAAAAACAATATATAAATAATAAAATGTTCCAAAGAAAAAAACGTTCATCCAGTGATACAATAATATATAAAAATATATATTAACAAGCCAAGTCCATAAGTGATTAAATCCCAAGTGATTAAACTTAAAGTGTCCAAAAAAATCAATAAGTGGATGGGAGTGTCATGTGAAAAAACCCTCTAATGAAAGAGAAAATGTGTGCATACAAGGATTATATAAAAAAATATATATATCTCTACAGAAAACGTATAGATGGTAAATGTTACACAGATGTAAAAACAACAAAACAAAAAGACAAAAGCACCTGTCGCAATAAGCGTTTATTGATTGGTTTGCGCAAAAGTTATAGCGTTTACAAAATAAGGGGTATTTTTATGGCATTTTTATTAATATTCCACCAGTGTTTTAACCACTTGCCGCCCGCCAATGACAGATTGACGGCGGCAAAGTGGTTGTAGAATCCTGACCGGACGCCATATGACGTCCTCAGGATTCTTAGCCGCTGCGCGCCCCCGGGGGCGCGCATCGCGGCGATAGTTGTTGCGGGGTGTCAGTCTGACACCCCGCAACACCGATCTCGGTAAAGAGTCTCTCACGGAGACTCTTTACCACGTGATCAGCCGTGTCCAACCACGGCTGATCACGGTGTAAACAGGAAGAGCCGTCGATGGCTCTTCCTCACTCGCGTCTGACAGACGCGAGTAGAGGAGAGCAGATCGGCGGCTCTCCTGACAGGGGGGGTTCGCGCTGATTGTTTATCAGCGCAGCCCCCCCTCGGATCGCCACATGGACCACCAGGGATGCCCACCAGGGAAGGGCAAAACAAAAAAAATTGTGAAAAAAAAGTAAAAAAAAAAAAAAAAAAAAAAAAAAGTTTGAAAAAAAAAGTCTGGGGAAAAAAAAAAGGATGCAAAAAAAAAAGATGCCAATCAGTGCCCACAAATGGGCACTGACTAGCAACAAGTAAATCAGTGCCGCCCCACAGTGTCCATCAGTGCCGCCCCACAGTGTCCATCAGTGCCACCCCACAGTGTCCATCAGTGCCACCCCACAGTGTCCATCAGTGCCACCCCACAGTGCCCATCAGTGCCACCCCACAGTGCCCATCTGTGCCACCCCACAGTGCCCATCTGTGCCGCCCATGAGTGCCCATCTGTGCCGCCCATGAGTGCCCATCTGTGCCGCCTATGAGTGCCCATCAGTGCCGCCCATGAGTGCCCATCAGTGCCAACTATGTGTGCCCATGAGTGCCGCCTATGTGTGCCCATCAGTGCCGCATACCAGCGCCGCCAATCAGTGCCACCTCATCTGTGCCCGTCAGTACTACCTCGTCGATGTCCATCAGTGCCATCTCATCTGTGCCCATCAGTGCCACCATATCAGTGCCCATAATTGAAAGAGAAAACTTACTTATTTACAAAAAAATGACAGAAAAAAATAAAAACTTAATTTTTTTCAAAATTTTCAGTCTTTTTTTAGTTGTTGCGCAAAAAAAAAAAAAAATCGCAGAGGTGATCAAATACCACCAAAAGAAAGCTCTATTTGTGGGTAAAAAAGGACGCCAATTTTGTTTGGGTACAATGTAGCATGACCGCGCAATTGTCATTCAAAGTGCGACAGTGCTGAAAGCTGAAAATTGGCTTGGGCAGGAAGGTACGTAAGTGCCCTGTATGGAAGTGGTTAATCAATCAGAAGTTGCTCCACATGTAAAAGTAAAAAATAGCTCCAATTTTATTTTATATCAAAACTAATTTATTAAAAGCAGCACAAGAAACCTTCACACGTTGCACTCACATTTAGCGAAACAAATAGAGGCACTTTCAACAATGAACTCGGCAGTGGGCTCCAAACCAAAGACAATTTCGCAATAAGCTTGTTGTATTATGGTCTTGGCGAACCTAAGGCAAAACCATCAGTCTCACCACCTGCTCCGTTCATTACCCTCTTCACTTCAAAGCACTGCACACCCAGTGGTCGGTATTCCGAACGTAGTTACACGGCATACTACTACTTCTGACAGATTTTGGAGGAGCAACCACCAATTGAGGCTCTTGCGAACCTTTGGAGATAAGACCATAGGAAGATCCAGGGTCTGAACATCTTTGTTCCAAGCTGACAGAATTCTGCCCTGTAACGGTCTTGAGTGAAACTGGGCATATGGGACAGCCTAGAATAATCTCATGCATAGCCGGATGGAAGGCCTTCTTTTTGCCTTTATCACTCGGACCAAGTCTCCTATCGCTTTTGCCTTTGGCCTGGGAAGTAATACCTTGCTTTGGGACGTGTCTTTAATCATGCCCAAGTACTCCAGTCTTCTTTGAGGCTGCACGGAAGATTTCTCCAGATTGAGGACCCAGCCTAGGTACTCTAAATATTCCACTGTGCTGTGCACATTGTGGCCAAGCATGCGGTGGACTTATCCATGATTAACAGATCGTCCAGGTAGGCTGTTACTGCTATGCCTCGTGCCCTTAGCCTTGCTAGGGCCAATGCCAGTATCTTTATGAACACTCGAGGAAGGGCCACAAACTCAAAGTGGCGCTGATCCACCGCAAACCTTAGAAATCTTTGGTGAGCAGGGAACATTGGCACATGTAGATATGCATCTCTGATATCTATTGATGCCAGGAATTCTCCTCCGTGAAGGGTGGAAACCACTAAACGGACAGACTCCATGAGGAAGGAGTGAATATTCAGGAACTGATTCAGACTTTTCAGATCTAGGATAGGTCTGACATCCCTGTTTGGTTTTGGAACAGTAAAAAGGTTTGAAAAGAATCCTGATCCCTGATCCTCTGGGGCTAATTCCAAGATTACCCCTTGGGACAACAGGTGATCCAAGGCCAACAGTAAAGGCCTTCTTTTTTCTGGATCTTTGGCCACTCTTGATCTCAAAAAACGGTGTGGCGGAAGTTCTCTGAATTCTAGCTTGTAGCCTGAGGACACTGTGGAGATGACCCACTTGTCTTGAACTTCGTTCCGCCAGGCACTTGCAAATTGCAAGAAAAACAAAGAATAAGATTGCGCTAAAAAATGTCACAAATTGATTAGTGAAAAACCCACACATAGGTACATAATATTGTTCACTAAATGAACAAAAAAATAAAAAAAATTAATATGAAGAAAAAAAATTCAAATTATATATACGTGTATCAATATATCAAAGCAATATATATGTTTCACCCATTATATGTAATAAAGCAAATACAGTCCAAACTAAAAAAGAAAAATCAGGGTGATTAGCCCCACACTTTAGGAACTCCCAAAGAAATTGTCCATGGATGAAAAATTGAATTCCACAGATGCAGGTTGAAAAGAATGCAGATCAAAGAATTCCACCACCGATCGGAGTAAAGTTTGAGCAGGGTGTAGAGAATCCACCAGGAAAAAGGGGTAAGTAATAAACTCTTACCAGATGGCCAGATATAAACAGCATAACGATCCACTCCACCAGGGGAAAGGAAGAAGAGACTGCAGCACTCCACTATCAGCTGATCCCAATTTGTACAAATCCCGGTTTTCCTATGGCTCACCTCCAGGTTTCAATCACCATATAGTACCCAAAAAAGGAATAATGCTATATAGTGAAATACCGCTGAAGCAAGCTCCGGTTTATTAAAAGAAAATGTGTGTCCAATGCAATGGCACTCCACGGGTACAAAATTTACAGAACAATTCGATAGAACAGATTAAAAACAAACAAACGTGCGCCCGTGCTTCCGGGGTCACGTTACGACGTGATGACATCAGGCCGTGGCTCCGCCGTGACCGGTTTCGACGTAAACAGTCGTTGTCTAAGGGCACGGGCGACGCACTGAGCCATCACCTTATATAGCCACAGAGCGGCAACCAAGCCTCGCTCTCAAGTGGCTTCTGTCAATGGAGAAAATGATTTCGCCATTGTGATCACAAACAGCCAATCCCGTGCAGGAGGAGGGCAGAGAGGCGGGGAGAAGAACGCAACACCTATCGAAAACTCCAACCTCCGCAGAGGAAGGGGAAAGTGCTCAGATCAAATCTCTCCCTCCAAATGTCACTATGGCTGGCTGCTGGAACATACATTTTTAAATTTTTGCCATCTGTCACTTTACATGTATAGAATCACTTAAACATATAAACAGCTATAACCAAGATGTAAAATTGATTACAAAATTACGTAAATTCAATCATAAAACATTAATTTGAGATTTTCCTAGCTTGTGACGGAAAATATTGATTATATGAAGACAGGAGGCGAGTATCTTATGCATTATCTTCCTTTATTAATGCTCACAGCAGAATGTATTTCTAAAACTTTCATGTAAAAACTTTCTCACAACAACTACCACCCCCAGCAGTCCATCTAGTCTCTAACCACGCCCCTACGGAGACCTTATAAAAGGGGACTGCCTGTGGTGGTTCTTCCTCTTTCTTGATGCGATGCTCTCTGGAGGAAGAAAACAGTACCAAACGGAGGTAAAGTGTAACCTTAGGATCCAGACCGGCCGGTCGGCGTCCAACAGTTTCCTGGGGGAAATTAACCACTGACCGTGACCCAACAGGGGTCCATCAACGAGTGATCCCAACAGGGGATTTCAAAGTAGAAACTGCATCTCAGCCTGTATGTGGAATTTTCTCATCCTCCCAGCTGAAGAATCCGTTGGAAAGACGTATCTTGAGATTCAATAACCTGTGAAGGAGAAGAAGACAACCGTAATAGGGAGGGTAGGGAGGGAAGATACTCGCCTCCTGTCTTCATATAATCAATATTTTCCGTCACAAGCTGGGAAAATCTCAAATTATATCTCAGACAGGAGGCTCATATCTTATGCAAGTTTAAAGCTAACTGTAACAAGCATGTAATCAAACCAACACAATGCATACTAATTTAAGAGATGACTGATAGTGAGATATGACCCTGCGGTCTGAAATAAAATTGGCGGAACGTGTTTTCCGACGACCAGTCAGCTGCTCTCAAAAGATCGGAGAGCGAGCCTCCTGAAATGAGTACTTTGGTAGCCATAGCACCCCTGGTGGAGTGGGCCCCGAACAAGGTAACGTCAATCCCCGCCATCTCCATGGCTGTTCTCACCCAGCGTGCCAGCGAGGCCGACGAGACAGGGAGATGAGGTTTAACATAGGAAACAAGCAATTGGGAAGAGTCCGCGGGACGTAAACCAGAGGTCCGGGATTCATACGCCTGTAAGCAACGTACTACACAGAGAAGTGGGCGGTCTGGGAAAGAGGGGTAAAAGACCGAAGTAATACCGGTTTTAGTTCTTCGTACAATTGAAAATTCTACCCCCTGCGGCGAAAATTGGCGCCTGGAGATATCTAGAGCCCTAACATCGGATACTCTCTTGACGGAAATCAGGCACAGAAGGACCGTCAATTTTATGGATAAAAGTCTCAGAGAGAGATCCGTGTTGTCCCCCCAATCGGCGAACATATCAAGCACCTTGGAAACATCCCAGGTCGCTTGGTATCTAGGCCTAGGGGGACGTTGAAACTTTGCTCCTCTCAGTAGGCGACACACTAGTGGGTGTCTGCCAATAGGCAAGGAATCTACGGGGCAGTGATATGCCGAGATCGCTGACCGGTAAATATTAATAGAGCTGTACGACCTGCCGGATTCAAAGGCATCTGCCAGGTAGTTGACCACTAAAGGTATAGGGGCCTGTATGGGATCAACCTGTCGTTGATCACACCAACGGACCCATCGTTTCCAGGCTGATCGATATGCCGATCTAGTCCCAGGGGCCCAGGCCAGGGCGAGAAGGTTCTGAGCTGAGTCCGAAAGGACTCTATCAGGAGGTGCGATCCTGAGACCAACCATGCGAGAAGCGGAAGGTTGTCCTCCTGAATCAGGGGGTGAAGCTCCCCGTTCGGACCGGTGAGAAGGTGAGGGAAATGCGGCAGTAGTCTGGGCAAGTCTACAGCCATCTCCAGTAGCAAAGGGAACCATGGTTGGGTTGGCCACCACGGTGCAACCAGAACCACGACTGCCCCCAGGTTGGCTATCCGTAGGAGAAGTCTGGAGATTAACTGGAAGGGGGGAAATGCGTAGTGTGTTCCCTCCGGCCAGGGCTGGCGGAGAGCGTCCACCGCATAAGCTTCCGGGTCCGGTCTCCAACTGAAGAATTGAGGCAGTTGATGATTGAGTCGGGAGGCGAAGAGATCGAAGGATAGTGGCCCCCAAAGTTTCTGCAAGAGAAGAAACGTTGACCGATCCAGTCTCCAATCGCTGGAGTCGCGAAGGTAGCGGGAGTTCCAATCGGCTACCGAGTTGCAGACTCCCGGGATGTATTCCGCTATAGGGGTAATGCCGTGGTTTAGACAAAAATGCCAGAAGTCTTTTGCAATATATGCCAAGGTTCTGGATTTGGTGCCCCCCAGGCGGTTGACGTACTGTACCGCCGCCACGTTGTCCATGCGAAAGAGAATACAGCATGTGGGAGTATGAGGTAAGAAACTCTTGACCGCGAACAGTGCTGCTAGCAGCTCTAGTGCATTGCAATGCAGAGAAGTCTCCGCAGGGGACCAAGTTCCCCCTGTGGATGCTGCTCCGCATCGGGCGCCCCAGCCCAGTCGGCTGGCGTCCGACTCTATGACGATGTCCGGGCTGGGGTTGAAGATGGTTCTGCCGTTCCACTCGACGGCATGATGAAGCCACCATCGTAGTTCCTCGGTGGTTTCCTGGCAAAGCGGGATCTCGTCCGAATACTTGAGGCCTTGGCGCAAGTGCATAATTTTGAGCCTCTGAAGGGCTCTGTAGTGCAATGGGGCCGGAAAAATGGCTTGTATAGAGGCCGCAAGAAGGCCTACTAGGTGTGCTAGTGTACGTAGAGAAAGATATCCTCTGCGTAGTGCTGATCGAATTTCCTTGCGGATAAGCGTGAGTTTGGCTTTGGGGAGACTGAGGGTGGATAGGACAGTGTCCACCGTAAACCCTAAAAACTCCATCCGTTGAGATGGAATTAAAACTGATTTGTCGTGATTGATCACGAAGCCCAGTTTCTGGATAAGGGATATAGTCCAGGACATGTGAAGGAGAGCTAGGCTCTTGGAGTAGGCCATAATGAGGATGTCGTCGAGATAAATGATTAGACGTACTCCTCTGCTCCTCAGAGCTGCCACCACTGGTTTCATTATCTTGGTGAAACACCATGGGGCGGACGATAGGCCGAAAGGTAGGCAAGTAAATTGCCACATCCTGCCCCTCCATGGGAATCTCAGTAAATGTTGGGATTCTGGATGTATGGGGACCGTAAGGTATGCGTCCTTTAGGTCTATTTTCACGAGCCAGTCTCCTGGCTGGAGAAGGTCCCGAAGGAAATGAATTCCTTCCATCTTGAAGTGACGGTATTGGACGTGTTGATTTAGACCTCTGAGATTGATTACTGGACGGTAACCTCCCCCTTTTTTGTGCACTAGGAATAGGTTGCTCATGAAACCTGGGGAAGAAGGGTCCACCTCTACAATTGCCTGTTTGGTAGACAGGTCCTGTATCTCCTTGTCTATGAGGAGGTTGTTTCGTTTTGAAAATTGGATGGGGGGAGGAATGATGTTGAGAGGTGGTGACGTTAGTATGTCTATTACGAACCCCGCTACTGAGTTTAAAATCCACGCGTCTGCCGTAATCACAGACCAGGCG
Source organism: Rana temporaria (assembly GCF_905171775.1). Lineage (NCBI taxonomy): Eukaryota > Metazoa > Chordata > Amphibia > Anura > Ranidae > Rana > Rana temporaria. The sequence continues at coordinate 326,110,733 of NC_053492.1, forward strand.
TGGATAAAAAATCTCAGACGACCCCCTATAGGAATCAGATCGTGTGTGGTGTAAGGCATACTCACCAGTAGGAGGTCGGGATCTCGGAAAACCGCGTCCCCCGCGTCCGCGCCAGGGTCTGCCACGGGGAGGGAAAAAGGGTGCCGGTTGAGCCACCGGGGCGGAGTAGGATGGAGCCTGGTAGTGATATGGATTGGGGGTTCTACCCTGTGGCCTATAGAAGGTGGCACGGCCGGCAGAACGGCCTCTACTTCTGCCGGCCCTGTTGAAAACCTTATTGGTTCCTGTTCTCCTCAATGAGCTCTGGGCCTTGTCCAGGCTGGTGAATAGTCCTACAAATTTATTTATGTCTTTGATGACCATGTCACCAAAGAGCATACCCTCGGCTGATGGGCCGGGTTCGGATTCCGCCAGGTGTGAAAGCTGGGGATCCAAGCGCATGAGAATAGATCTGCGCCGTTCAACGGAACATGCCGTGTTGGCAGTGCCGGCCAGACATAGGGCTCTTTGTGCCCAACCCCTCAGTTGTGGGAGATCCACAGGTTGACCGGAAGCGGCAGCTTGCTCGGACAGATTAAGAATCTTCGTAAGTGGCCCCATGAGGTCCAGAACACGGTCCTGTATTGATCGGAAAGACCGTTCAATACATTTCTTTTGGAATTTCCCCGTTTTTAGGAGATATTTGGTTAGGACTGGATCCACCTCCGGGGTGGCTACCACTTTTTTGGGTATTGAGGGTCTAGGACATTCAGCCCTCAATTTGTTACGTGCCGTCCTGTCTAAGGACTTCCTGGCCCATAATTCCACATATTGTGCCACATGGGGCAGGGGTGTCCATTCCCCCGAACGCGGATGGGTGATAGCGTCCGGGTGGAAGAAGGGTTCCCCAAGGGCGTCCAGAAGGACTTGGTCTTGTGTGGCAGGATTGGCGGCCGTATCAGGCGCCGTGGCCCCAGCATCATCTATATAAGATTCGGAATCTGAGGCGTCTGATCCTTCAGAAGGATCCGCCGAATCTTCCTCCGAGGAATCATTGAATGAATCCGGTTTAGCCCTTCTGGTGGCTCTATACCCCTTTTGAGTCTCCCTGGGGTCCAGGGGTCGTGAAGTCTCGGATTGATGCTGGGGTTGGTAGACCGTGGTGGGGGCTACCTGTTGCAAATTATTAACTTCCCCTGCCGGGGAGTCATGCACCATCAAAGTGTGCTTCCTCTTGTGTGAGGATTTTCCCTTCTTGGAGGGTGGTTCACTGTTTTGGGGTGCCACCGATGAATTATTGGTGGATTGTGGCGTCCAAGTAGGTGGGGTGGTGGAGGCCAGTGCAGCCTGAATGGACATCTGAATAATGTCCTGCAATTGAGAGGCACTCAGGAGGTGAGAAGTGCCTGAGGGGTTTGTATCCCCATTGGAATTTATTTGGTTAATTTCTGACATGGTATAAATACAGTGATGTCAGGATAATTTGCACTGTTTCAGTGTATGTAAAGAACTTTAAATAGTTAGAAGAGTATTGCCCTCTGGATGTCAGTATTGCACTGATTTAGGGTAAAGTAGTCTCACTTTAAGAGGTTTAGGGAAGGGAAATGCCCCCTGGAACAGAAGTTCCGGTAGTATGGGAATTCTAAGGGTCTCTGGGCGATCCGCTAGGGATTATACTTAAAATATATATCTCCCACCGTATGCTCCGTCCTCTCCTCCCCTCCGTAGGCGCCGAATGGCGACGGAGAGGAGCTTGGGATCCCCAGCACCCGGGAACGAAGTCTCGCGAGACTTCGGGCGCTGATTGGTCGATGGGCGAGACGTGGAGACCCCGCCCCCCGAACGCGCGCGTTGAGGAGGAAGAAGGTACCTCCTATCGAATGGCGGCGGTCGGGAGAAGCGTGCGACAGTGTAGGAGAGCGCACAGCAGTAAAAAAGGTGCAGAGAGGAGGGAGATATTCCCTTGATCTACAGCGCGGTACAGCGCGGTACAGCGCAGCACAAATAATGTAACAGTGGGACAAAATATATATAGGGAAAAACCAAGGAAAAGACATATAGCGATAGGAATATTTCTAGGACATATACAGAATCATAAGAGTATGTATAGTAAGGTAAAGATAATAGGGAAAAAACGAGGCCCTATAGTGCTATGAAAATCCTTGTTATCAGAAATCAAATAACCATTGTAATCAGAAGTCAAATACTTATCTTATCTCGCGCTGCGAGCAGAAAGAAAGAGAAAGAACCACCACAGGCAGTCCCCTTTTATAAGGTCTCCGTAGGGGCGTGGTTAGAGACTAGATGGACTGCTGGGGGTGGTAGTTGTTGTGAGAAAGTTTTTACATGAAAGTTTTAGAAATACATTCTGCTGTGAGCATTAATAAAGGAAGATAATGCATAAGATATGAGCCTCCTGTCTGAGATATAATCATAAATTCACATATAAGCAGCAATAAGACCTAGTTTAAGTCTATAGAGCCATCTAGTGGGCAAAAAGGATATTGATTTTAACATAATTCAATACAAGAACCTCCTATTGCCCAGTTATTAAATTCAAAATTACATAATAAAAATAAAAAAATAAATATAAATTTATCTTTACTCATAAAAGGACATTTTCATAGAAATTTTATAATATTTATCTGTATTACCCGCACTGACCACAGACATGTAATAAAATATATTATTTAAAAATTCTATCTTATTATGTATCCTAGCCCCCTTAACCTCAAATGGGAAACACAGATTTTGGTTCTAGTGAATAGGTACAAGTCCAAACCCCCAAGGACGGGCACCTACATATAGGGGCCTCCCATTAGAACCATAGACCAGATATTTTAAGAGTTATCCAAAAAGGCATTTACCTCAATGTCCACATTGAGGCCAAATGGTTTAAGGCATTTGATCTGATATATCCAGCTCATTTCTAACTTAGAAATAGCTCTCCTTTTTGGTCCCCCTCTCCAGTGTGGTTTCAAAATATCTATAGCCACAAAGGAAGTACCACTGGGGTCCCTGTCATGCACCTCTTTATAGTGGCGAGATACAGAGTGTTTTTTATACCTCTCCTATATGTTCATTCACTCTAATTTGAAATGATCTTACTGTACGTCCTACGTATTGAAACCCACATGGGCAAGTCAGGAGGTATACGATATGCGTGGATGAACAGGTAATGAAGGATCTGATGTTAAACGTTTCAGATGTGCTGTTTGAAGTGAAAACCTCAGTCTTGCGGTCACAGACTGCGTTAACCATACACACCGCACATTTCTTGCACTTATAATAACCCTTCATGGTTTGAAAAAACATTGGTTTCATCAAATTATAGTGGATCCAAGCATTAGTGCTGACCTCTAACGTTCCCCAATTAAGCCCCACTCCGGACTTTACCACTGCAGGTGGTCTTACCACCCCCTTCCCATTCTGGGAAAGAATGACCAATATCTCTGTCCAGCTGAACAAATTTGCAAAATATCATCTTCTCTATTGCCCAAATGTTCAACATACTAGTTGATCTGCAATCAAGATCCAGCTGCAACAATTCAAAGCCCGCGGCTATCTCTCCCACACCTCCCCACACACACACACATGTATTCAGCCCTTCTCAACAGCATACATTAGACGGCATGCAGGGGTCATTCTCACTCGTTGAGACATAATTTATATATTTTTTCAATATATTATCACCCTTCCCCTGCTCATTTTTTGCATACCAACCTTGTACACTATGCTGGGAAGTTTGTGCTGAATACATACACGTCCGGACTTGTGCCGTTAGTTGTTAGTTTTTTGTTTTTGTGTCATTGTTTGTCCTGTTCGTTATGTCACATGTTGTTTTTATGTCCAATTGATTATCTTATTCAATTGTCTACTCTCCCTCCAAGTAATTATTTGATCACTGTACTTCATTATATTTAAATATTCGAAATAATTTTTTCAAGAAATTTTGTATATTTATATCTAGAATATTTTCCGACCAATCATTTCCATAGTAACTTCTTTTGGCTTGTTCTCAGCCACACTTCCTCTTCTCTTCCCTTTCCCTTATTCTCCTTATTTGAAGGAGGGTTGCATACCACAGGTGCTAGGGTATCTCTCAGTGAAGGTGCACCCCTGAAAACAACTAATGGTTGTTCCGGAAGTTCTGGGCCCAAAACTGGGTCTCCTTTGATCAGATGCCAGTGTTTCCGAACAAGTTTTTTCACTACATAATGTTGATTAGAGTAACCCGTAATGAAGGGCCATGTAAATTTATTTTGATCTTTTACTTCTTTCTGTTTATCCAACAGCAATACATTTCTATCTAATTTTTCAATTTCATTGGACTGTCTTGCAAGGTCATCCACAAGATAGGATTTCACATTGTTTTTTATAATCCTGTATTTTGCTACAATTCCGCCTTAGGCGTAAATATTGGCTTTTGGGGACAGAGTCGAGCCAAGCTCGACGATGACAGCTGTCTCGAGGGATGAACGAATTATGGTCCGTAGATTTGAAATGTGTGGAGGTCATAAATTGACCCTCCTCTACTCGTATCTCCAGATCTAAAAAGTTGATACATCTCTGATCCGCTTCAAATTTGAATTTAATCCCTCGATCGTTGTTATTTAACCACTTGCCGACCGCCTTACGTATTTTAACGGCGGCACTTTAAAGATGGATATCTCGGTAACGGCAGCAGCTGCTGCCACAACTGAGGTATCCATCTTTAGTGCCGACGGTCCTGTAAACGATAACGGCGGTCTCCGCGGTGGATTCGCCGTGAGATCGCCGTTATCAGTGGTGGGAGAGGGGCCCCCCCCTCCCGCCGCTCTCCCGCGCCCTCCGCCGCTTACCGGAGCCGTCGGTAGCGGCGGAGGCGATCGGGACCGTTCGGCACCTGTGTGGGGATGCGACTGAGGGAAAAATCGCCCCCACCCGTCCCCATATCTTTGCTGGGCGGAGGTGACGTCAAAACGTTACCCAGCAACATTTTTTTTTCTGTTATTTGAAAAAATGACAGTTTAATTTTTTTTTATTTTTTTGCATTTAAGCCTAAATATGAGATCTGAGGTCTTTTTGACCCCAGATCTCATATTTAAGAGGACCTGTCATGCTTTTTTCTATTACAAGGGATGTTTACATTCCTTGTAATAGGAATACAAGTGATATATTTTTTTTTCTTATTTCAGTGTAAAAATTATACAAATAAATAAAAATAAATAAGAAAACAAAAATTTTTTTTTTTAAAACGCCCGTCCCGACGAGCTCGCGCACAGAAGCGAACGCATACGCGAGTAGTGCCCGCATATGAAAACGGTGTTCAAACCACACAAGTGAGGTATCGCCGCGATCGTTAGAGGGAGAGCAATAATTCTAGCCCTAGACCTACTCTGTAGCTCAAAAAATGCAACCTGTAGAATTTACTAAACGTCGCCTATCGAGATTTTTAAGGGTAAAAGTTTGACGCCATGCCACGAGCGGGCGCAATTTTTAAGCGTGTCATGTTGGGTATCATTTTACTCGGCGTAACATTATCTTTCACAATATATAAAAAAATTGGGCAAAAATTATTGTTGTCTTATTTAATTCAAAAAAATTAATTTTTCACAAAAAAAGTGCGCTTGTAAGACCGCTGCGCAAATACGGTGTGACAAAAAGTATTGCAATGACTGCCATTTTATTCCCTAGGATGTCTGCTAAAAAAAAATATATAATGTTTGGGGGTTCTGATTAATTTTCTAGCAAAAAAATTGTGATTTTTACATGAAGGAGAGAAGTGCCAAAATAGGCCTGGTGATTAAGTGGTTAATCCCTCCATATACGTATCCAGAGAGGCCCTGGAGCCCCTCCATAGGAGGAGGACGTCGTCTATGTACCTAGCCCACAAAATGAGCTCAGGTCTCCGCTCAGCATAGACGACGTCCTCCTCCCATTTCCCCATAAAGAGGTTGGCCAGGCTGGGGGCAAATTTTGCCCCCATGGCCGCACCTCTCTTCTGTAAAAAGAAGTTGCCACTGAACCAGAAAAAATGATGAGTGGTTGCAAACATGAGGAGGTCCATGATAAATTTTTGTTGTGTCGGGGACAAGTTAGAATCCCTTTCTAAAAAATATTGGACAGAAGAAATTCCCCAATTGTGGGGTATGATGGTATATAGGGACGTAACGTCCGCAGTAACAAGCCAAAGGCCTTCCTCGTAGGTTATGTTCCCCATTAGGTTGATGACATGTTTGCTATCTCTTAAGAAGGCAGGTAATGCCTTCTTAAGAGATTGCAGATAACCATCTATATATTTCACCGCTCTCGAGGAAATGGAATCGATTCCACTAATGCTCGGTCTCCCTGGAGGGTGGACCGGATCCTTATGGATTTTCGGTAAATAGTAAATTACCGGGATCCTCGAGGATGCTGGAACAAGGAAGGATTTTTCTTTTTTATTAAGTACACCAGAGGCATTACCCTGATTAACTAATTTAACTAGAGTCTTTCTATAGGCCGAACGGGGGTCGCTACGAAGTGGTGAATAGGTTTCTCTATCCGCCACTAATAAATCCAACTCTTTAAGATAATCCACCTTATTTAGTATTACTATTCCACCCTCTTTGTCTGCGGGGCGGGTTAAAACCCAACTGAAGGGATTTGTCCAATCTAGATTTTTTAATATTAATTTTCTCCAAATCTCTTAAAAGGACATCTCTGAAGACTCTAACATTAGGAGCCAACCCCCCCGATGGATTAAAGAGTGAGGCATTGGAGAGATTGGAATGTTGGATATCTGAATCAACAGTTTCAGATTTCTTAGTAGGTTTGGATAGAAAAATCTTTTGATATTCAATTTTCTCGTATACTTGTGCACATCCATATGTGTCTGAAATTTGTTGAGTGGCTGGGGAGGGGCAAACTTTAACCCTTTGTCCAGAATAGATACTTCTTCTGGAGTCAGCGTGACAGCGCTGAGGTTAAAGATCCCCTGACCTGCTAAACCCTTTTTCTCTTTTGCCTTTGATTTCCGCCCCCCTCTGGTTCCTCTCTTCTTTCTATGGATCTCTGTTGATCCTGATTCGACCTGGGAAAATCCCACTGTTGGATTGTAATCTCTATTTCTCCAGGGTTCCTGTTGATAGAGATAATCAGTGGATCTATCCAGTCTAGGTGGATAGAAGGGAGGCATAGGCGGATGGTAATAGGTTGGAGGTCCAACTCTATCATTCCATCTATTGGGATTATTTGGATGCTGATATTGCTCCCAACTTTGCTGATAAGATCCTCTATAAGGGTAGTGTGACGGTATTGGTATGATATCCCCGTCAAACAGTCCCTTCTTCCATAAGAACATCACCCAATATTCCACTAGGAGGAATATTCCTGAGATCGCCCATTAAGCCACACATGAGTCCAGGCTTACTGCTAGAACAAGACAGACTTTAATGTTATATCACACAGCTTATATGTCATTTCCAAAACTGTTACAATGACAAATCTCCGCCCCCCTCACACTGGGGCTTCCATACAGATGATTAGGCAGACACGACGGAGCCGAGTCTGAAAACACATTTCCTTTAGACAATGACATCAGTGACGCTGAGTACTAGTTGTACTGAATACATTAACTAGACAGCTCGACCCCGCATATAGAGAGATAATTACCACAATGAAGCAATCAGAATAATTAACACAAGCCACTTAAACACAGATCTCCTTCACACAACACAATAGATCAATTAACCTTTAGAAACAGTGAGGGGACATTAGCACGTCAATAACCTGTTAGCCAGGACTGAATCACACAGGGCAAGCAGGGAGAATTAAACTGAGACATATAGGCAAATGTATCACAATGGCCCCCCTTTTTCTCCCTGCTCCGGCAAACCCGGTTGGACCTTCCCTGGTCCAGTAGGGTTGACGGGTTCAGAGCTTTTAGTCCGAGGTTAACTCCGTTTGGCGTGACTGACCTCCCTTGGCAACTGCTTCAGACTCAGGTATGCCACCGGGTCGTCAGATCGCACGCCGTTCAGTCCCCAAGTCTTTGTGCGATCTGCAGAGTCACCAGAAGTCAGTGTGAAGACGGCGAATGGGTCTGTGCGCCGCCATCTAGGTGTCCCGCTATGGGAGGGGCAGGTTATGGCTCTGAAGTGACAATCACAGGAGATTCATAAAAAAAAAAGAAAAAGTTATATTTGTTGAAATGCTGTAGCACCGGTGCTCAGAGTTGGGGGGGGGGAATCAGGGCCCCATAGGGTCAGCCACCCTATGCTCCCTCCGCAGCCGCCAGTTCTCCTCTTTGAGCTTCTCCAGCTCCATCTCCAGTTCATGGAGCCTGGGGGGGTCAGCCTGCTGTGACCTCAGGTGGTTGTTCTCCTCCTTCATGCGGCTTATGCACTCCTCCAGCTCTATGTACTCACGGATCAGCTCCTGCTTGCTCATGTCCTGCAGGCTCTCCATGTGGTCCTTCATCATCAGGAACTGGGTGGTGGTGTAAGGGGCCACCGGTGGGCCCTTGGCGAACATCTCGGCCCGCATCTGGGACGCCCGCTGCGACTCCCTCTCCTCCAGTCGCTTCTTATCCTCCCAGGTCAGCTTGTTATACGGCTTCCAGGACCTCTTCTTTTTGGGGGGTAGCCGGCGGTGCCTCTTTCTGCCCAGCTCCCTCCAGGGCCCCTCCGGCTCATGGCTGTCGCCCATGACCAGCTGACAATGGTGTTCCCTGTTGTCCGTAATACCAGATTGTACCGTGAGGACTTCGTAAATGGTGTCCAATGGTTCTTCCGGACCCAGCTCCTGGAGATCCCAAGCCGAGTCTACACAATGGGCTGCTGCTGGTGGGCGGTACCCAGGTTGAGACCAATTTGACCTGGTGTTGTCATTCATGGGGCAATTCTGCTTGAAGTGACCCAGCTGTTTGCACCGGAAGCAGCGTTGTTCGTTGTCCTCCTGGCGTGGATAGCGAGGGCTAGATGTCATCGGTCTGTTAGGAGGTTGGTATCTAGCGGCTGGTGGGTGTGAGGGCGCCGTTGGTCGTGGAGGTTGTACCCGTGGTGTGACCTGGTTTGTCTTGCGAGTATCCGCATATTCATCCGCCAACTTCGCGGCCTCTGGTAGAGTCATGGGCCTGCGATCTCTCACCCAATCTTTGACATCCGTCTGGATGTGATTGTAAAATTGCTCCAGGAGCATTAGTTGCAAAATGTCCTCTGCGGTGGTGGCCTGGCTGCTGTTAACCCAGTTAGAGGCCGACAGGGACAACTGGCATGCCCATTCCACGTAAGAGTCTTTCGTGGTTTTGCGTGAGTCCCTGAACTTCTGTCGGTGGGCCTCTGGGGTTACTGCATAACGAGCCAGGAGCGCTTCTTTAACCCTGGCGTAGCTATGGATATCCTGATCTGGCACGGTCCGGAAAGCATCAGAAGCTTTGCCTGACAGTTTGCCTGACAATATTGCAACCCACTCTCTTCTAGCTATTCGGTGCAGGTTACATTGTCTCTCAAAATCTGCCAGGTAGTTATCAATTTCACAGTCCTTTTCATCAAAAGCTTTAAAAGCGCTAAACGGAATCTTCCTTGCGTCTGCTGTGCTGTACTCACCGTTTGGAGAATGTGCGGCTGCTTGTTGGACTGCTGCCAGTTTTAACTGTAGCTCTGCGTCTCTTATTTGTTTATCCTTCTGTAGTTCTGCGTCTCTTATTTGTTTAGCCTCCTTCGCTAACAGGTCCATCACTTTCAGCACCACATCCGGCGTTGGGTTCGGGCCGAACCATGCTAGCTTCTCTCTCATTAGTTTGTTGGCTGGCGATTCCTCCTCCTGAATCACTGGTGTCTCCATCTCTTGTACTGCTGGCGTTGCTGCAATCCCGTCCTCCTGGTCTAGCTCCATTGATTCTGCTATGATGACCCGCTTGGTTTTGTTGCTAGCAATCCTTCCACGAACTTCCAGTAGTTCTTCCAGTGTCTGCTTGGAATCCGGGTGTAAAGGAGAGTAGAAGGGAAAATCCCGCTGCTGCCAACCATTTGTGACGGTATTGGTATGATATCCCCGTCAAACAGTCCCTTCTTCCATAAGAACATCACCCAATATTCCACTAGGAGGAATATTCCTGAGATCGCCCATTAAGCCACACATGAGTCCAGGCTTACTGCTAGAACAAGACAGACTTTAATGTTATATCACACAGCTTATATGTCATTTCCAAAACTGTTACAATGACAAATCTCCGCCCCCCTCACACTGGGGCTTCCATACAGATGATTAGGCAGACACGACGGAGCCGAGTCTGAAAACACATTTCCTTTAGACAATGACATCAGTGACGCTGAGTACTAGTTGTACTGAATACATTAACTAGACAGCTCGACCCCGCATATAGAGAGATAATTACCACAATGAAGCAATCAGAATAATTAACACAAGCCACTTAAACACAGATCTCCTTCACACAACACAATAGATCAATTAACCTTTAGAAATAGTGAGGGGACATTAGCACGTCAATAACCTGTTAGCCAGGACTGAATCACACAGGGCAAGCAGGGAGAATTAAACTGAGACATATAGGCAAATGTATCACAGGTAGTAATCCTGTAAGCGTTGAAATCGATTACTAACCGGAATAGAATAATCATTCTGATGTTCCATTCCAAAGGGTCTCCATGGTGGTCTCCTTGAATCATTATCTTCCCGTTGGGGAACTTTAGGTTTTTATTTTTAGTCCTCCAGCTCGGGGATTTTGGAGGAGGACCTCCAGAGTGTGAATCCCTCTGGCCAGATTTCTGTGAATAGGGATGCGGGGGCGTGATTCTCTAGCAGGTGATTTATAAGACACTCTCCTAGGATGAAGAATGGGTCTATTTGGCAAAACAGGAGTAATTCTTACGTCCACGTTCCCAAGTTCTGATTTTGGGGAGGCGCTGTGTCCATTTCTCCAGAACCAACCTCCTGCTCTTGAATTTTACTCTGCCATTCGAACACCATACCCGTTTTGTAATCCCCAACATCTCTATCAAACTTTTTATTTTTCTTAGTTTTCTGCTTAACTTCCTCCTTTTCAAGCAGTTTTTTGAGGGCCAAAGACCACTCTTTATATTCCTCACTGCTATTCAAAGTTGAAAGGCGCTCTTTGATGGATTTAATTTCAATGTCCAACCGTGTCAGCTTACACTTCTTGCGCTGAGCCAAGAACTGCAGAAACTTAACTCCAGCCTCATTGAAATATTGAAACCATTCTGCTAATTCAGATTCCCCCTTTTGGGGACTCACGTCCCACCTTAAGCTCCTGGGAACCATAGAGTCAGCTACATATTGGTCCAGAAACGCAATATCCCACTGGGTATGCAGTTCTGCGATCATGAGATTTTTTAACCTCATAAATAGACCACTTAGATCGCTGTCTGGTTCACTGTTAACCTCAAAGACCCCATCCTTGACGAGGGTACGTGCAGATCTCTACTCAAAAACATCCATGGTAAATAGATATTCTAATAAATTGATAATTCAAAAAATTGAAAATAAAAGAAAACCCAAAGCAGCAAATATAAATATATCAAAAGTGCATAAAAAATTCTAAAGTGGAAAATACTGCGCTATGGGATATGAATAAATATATTGAATCAATAAATATGCCCCCCGCATCCCTATTCACAGAAATCTGGCCAGAGGGATTCACACTCTGGAAGTCCTCCTCCAAAATCCCCGAGCTGGAGGACTAAAAATAAAAATCGCAAACCTAAAGTTCCCCAACGGGAAGATAATGATTCAAGGAGACCACCATGGAGACCCTTTGGAATGGAACATCAGAATGATTATTCTATTCCGGTTAGTAATCGATTTCAACGCTTACAGGATTACTACCCTTATAGGAGGATCTTATCAGCAAAATTGGGAGCAATATCAGCATCCAAATAATCCCAATAGATGGAATGATAGAGTTGGACCTGCAACTTATTACCATCCGCCTATGCCTCCCTTCTATCCACCTAGACTGGATAGATCCACTGATTATCTCTATCAACAGGAACCCTGGAGAAATAGAGATTACAATCAACAGTGGGATTTTCCCAGGTCGAATCAGGATCAACAGAGATCCATAGAAAGAAGAGAGGAACCAGAGGGGGGCGGAAATCAAAGGCAAAAGAGAAAAAGGGTTTAGCAGGTCAGGGGATCTTTAACCTCAGCGCTGTCACGCTGACTTCAGAAGAAGTATCTATTCTGGACAAAGGGTTAAAGTTTGCCCCTCCCCAGCCACTCAACAAATTTCAGACACATATGGATGTGCACAAGTATACGAGAAAATTGAATATCAAAAGATTTTTTCTATCCAAACCTACTAAGAAATCTGAAACTGTTGATTCAGATATCCAACATTCCAATCTCTCCAATGCCTCACTCTTAAATCCATCGGGGGGGGGGTTGGCTCCTAATGTTAGAGTCTTCAGTCTTCAGAGATGTCCTTTTAAGAGATTTGGAGAAGATTTATATTAAAAATCTAGATTGGAGAAATCCCTTCAGTTGGGTTTTGACCAACTATGTGAAGAGAAGAGTATTGTTATCCGCCCCGCAGACAAAGGGGGCAGAATAGTAATACTAAATAAGGTGGATTATCTTAAAGAGTTGGACCGATCATTAGTGGAATCGATTCCATTTCCTCGAGAGCGGGGAAATATATAGATGGTTATCTGCAACCTCTGGTGAGGGCATTACCTGCCTTCCTAAGAGATAGCAAACATGTCATCAACCTAATGGGGAACATAACCTACGAGGAAGGCCTTTGGCTTGTTACTGCGGACGTTACGTCCCTATATACCATCATACCCCACAATTGGGGAATTTCTTCTGTCCAATATTTTTTAGAAAGGGATTCTAACTTGTCCCCGACACAACAAAAATTTATCATGGACCTCCTCATGTTTGCAACCACTCATCATTTTTTCTGGTTCAGCGGCAACTTCTTTTTACAGAAGAGAGGTGTGGCCATGGGGGCAAAATTTGCCCCCAGCCTGGCCAACCTCTTTATGGGGAAATGGGAGGAGGACGTCGTCTATGCTGAGCGGAGACCTGAGCTCATTTTGTGGGCTAGGTACATAGATGACGTCCTCCTCCTATGGAGGGGCTCCAGGGCCTCTCTGGATACGTATATAGAGGGATTAAATAACAACGTCGAGGGATTAAATTCAAATTTGAAGTGGATCAGAGATGTATCAACTTTTTAGATCTGGAGATACGAGTAGAGGAGGGTCAATTTATGACCTCCACACATTTCAAATCTACGGACCGTAATTCGTTCATCCCTCGAGACAGCTGTCATCATCGAGCTTGGCTCGACTCTGTCCCCAAAAGCCAATATTTACGCCTAAGGCGGAATTGTAGCAAAATACAGGATTATAAAAAACAATGTGAAATCCTAACTTCTAGATTTCTGGACAAGGGCTATCTTGTGGATGACCTTGCGAGACAGTTCAATGAAATTGAAAAATTAGATAAATGTTTTGCTGTTGGATAAACAGAAAGAAGTAAAAGATCAAAATAAATTTACATGGCCCTTCATTACGGGTTACTCTAATCAACATTATGTAGTGAAAAAACTTGTTCGGAAACACTGGCATCTGATCAAAGGAGACCCAGTTTTGGGCCCAGAACTTCCGGAACAACCATTAGTTGTTTTCAGGGGTGCACCTTCACTGAGAGATACCCTGGCACCTGGGGTATGCAACCCTCCTTCAAATAAACCAATGTTTTTTTCAAACCATGAAGGGTTACTACAAGTGCAAGAAATGTGCGGTGTGTATGGTTAACGCAGTCTGTGACCGCAAGACTGAGGTGGATATATTGGATCAAATGCCTTAAACCAGGGCTCAAAATTTCAAGTCCTAAGCCACTAGCCAGGCCTTAAGAGTTACTCGCCACCAGTTGCCCCACCCAACACCTCCCCTGCCCCACCCCTAAACACGCCCTTGTAAATTATCTCATGAAATTACACTGTTAAATATTTTAAGCAGAATTAAGTTCCAAAAATAAATATTAACAACTTTAACAATAGTAACATAAAGCATATCAGTACCCATATGTGCAGCCTCAGTTTACCTGTGAATGCAGCCTTACAGTGTCCCATCAATGCAGCCTTACTGTGCCCCATCACTTGCAGCCTTACTGTGCCCCATCACTTGCAGCCTTACTGTGCCCCATCACTTGCAGCCTTACTGTGCCCCATCACTTGCAGCATTACTGTGCTCCATCAATTGCCGCATTACTGTGCCCCATCAATTGCCGCATTACTTTGCCCCATCAATTGCCTCATTACAGTGCCCCATCATCACTTCAGACTCACCTCACACAAACACTGGCGCCTTTTTGAGCCGAGGCTGCAGCGCACTCCTCCTTCTCTTGTATCACACACACAGCGTGCATCTTACGCTGTGTGTCATGGAGCGGGGTTTGTGTTTGGCGGCACTGTGTGATAAGGTCCCACCCCCCCTAGACCGGCTAATGTAATAGGCAGAACACCGATTCAATCTACTAATCACATTAGCTGGGGGGCGAGACCTTGTCACATCGCGCCGCCAAACACAAACCCCCAGTGGCGTCACTAGGGTTGGTGTCACCTGGTGCGGTAAAACATGGTGTCACCCCACCCCTCCCCCCATCGTCTAAAGAACTATGTGCAGAGTGCCCCTCACCCCAATATACCCCCTCCTAGCACAATTCCTTTTTCTCCTTCCCTCATCCCCCCTCAGCACAAATCCCCCCCAATATTCCCCCTCTTAAAAATCTTCACCCCCATATGCCCCTTTCCAGTACAAATACCCCCTCTCAGCACATTACTTCCCCTCCATTTCCCCCGACTAACACAAGTCATCACCCTCATATACCCCCTTTCAGCACAAATTCCCCTTCTCAGTACAAAATGCCCCCCACAATCCTCGTCCCAGTATAAATCCCCCCCCAAACCCCTCCTTATACAAATTATTATACCCCCCAAATCCCCCTCTCAGCACAAATCATCCCCCCCCCATCTCCCTGCACAGATTTCCCCTCAGCTGTAACGTTACGCTGGATATTATTTGAGAGTTAGGATCTCAACTGCGGAGACTACTCAGTTCGGACCCAGGTTTCACTCTCTTGTGTGCAGAGAGTTTGGAATCCTACCATCACAGTCTCAGTCAAGAAACATGGCGCATATTCCTTCATAGGCGCCAGTGAAAACTCAAACAAATAAGTATAAAGTCCAGGTAGAACTGATACTAGTTAAATGCAGAAGTAGCAGAGCATGCGTGGCATGTAAATAACCTTAATGGCAAAGTCCTCAAAGTAATAGGTAGTATATGCGCACAAAATAACATTTGAGAAGGAGGTACGTAGGCATGCAAGACTTCCGTTTACACTTGGTGACTTAGAATGTAGAAATCATGGCAGGATCCTTATTAGAAGTACCAAACATAGAGAGACTATGGCTGCAGCAATTCCTGGTATAGCTAGCATACATAATTAGCAGGGAGGGCAGTTCATAGGATAGCAATGCATAACATCAGGGTACTTGCAATACTGAAGTGAATGATGCAGGCATAAGGTCAGGCTCCAAAGGTCCAGACGGGTAAGGCTGGTGAAGCAGGCAGTGAAGTCTCCTGGTCCAGGTCAGGAAGCTGAAGTTCAAAGCAGGTGCGTCTGGATACCCAACTGACAGAGGCGTTGTGTCAGCCAAAATAAAGGAACACTTCCTGGTTAGTGCTAGGAGCTTAAATAGGCCGCCCAGCAGCTTAACAGGAAGTCACAGGCTAATTAGAAAGAAGGAAGTAACTATAGTTGAACTTCAAGTGAGAGACTCTTCAGGAAGAAGGTTTGGGAAGGAAGTAACGGATGAGAGTTAACTGGGAAAGAAGCACAAGTGCAAAATTGTTCGTGAGACGTTACATCAGCATAAATCATCCCCCACCTCCCCCTCCCTGCACAGATCCCCCCTCAGCATAAATCATCCCCCATCTCCCCCTCCCTGCACAGACCTCCCCTCTTTCAGTATTAAACCCCTCTTCTTGCCCAAATTCTCTTATTCTCCCAACCAAGCCACCCTCAGCAGAAGACTTACCAGTTATCAGTTACCGGGTCCTCAGTGATTGATGGCTGACACTTTAGCAGCTCCCATCTGTCCCAGCCGGCTGCCTGCATGTTAGTGTCAGAGCGCCGGGAGATCTCCTTCGAGTGTGTGTCGGCATTTGCTGACATCTCCTGCGGGGTGTCCCCGGGTCTCCAGCGCAGTGATGTCTGACACTTTAGCAGCTCCTATCTGTCCCAGCCAGCCGCATGTCAGCCGTGTCAGGGCGCCAGGAGATCTCCTTCCCAGGTTACTCCTCCCGCCCCATCAGAAGACACGCCAAAGCAGAGGAGGAACCCCGCTCCATGACACACAGCGGAAGATGCCTGCTGTGTGTGATACAAGAGGGGGAGAAGGGGAGAGCTGCAGCCTCGGCTCAAAGCGGTGCCAGGGCCGTCCAGCCCTGCCGTTCTCTGTGTCCTTCGGCTGACAGTTTCCTGGCTGATCACTTCGGCCAGGAAACTGTCAGCCTGGTTCACCCCAGCTTCTCACTCGCCCTGGAATAATGTCAGCCTGGTTCACCCCAGCTTCTCACTCGCCCTGGAGTGAAATTTTGAGGGCTGCCTTAAACCATTTGGCCTCAATGTCGACATTGAGGTAAATGCCTTTTTGGATAACTCTTAAAATATCTGGTCTATGGTTCTAATGGGAGGCCCCTATATGTAGGTGCCCGCCCTTGGGGGTTTGGACTTGTACCTATTCACTAGAACCAAAATCTGTGTTTCCCCTTTGAGGTTAAGGGGGCTAGGATACATAATAAGATAGAATTTTTAAATAATATATTTTATTACACGTCTGTGGTCAGTGCGGGTAATACAGATAAATATTATAACATTTCTATGGAAATGTCCTTTAATGAGTAAAGATACATTTATATTTATATTTATTTTAATTTTTTTATTTTTATTATGTAATTTTGAATTTAATAACTGGGCAATAGGAGGTTCTTGTATTGAATTATGTTAAAAGCAATATCCTTTTTGCCCACTAGATGGCTCTATAGACTTAAATTGGTCTTATTGCTGCTTATATGTGAATTTATGATTAATGTTTTATTATTGAATTTACGTAATTTTGTAATCAATTGTACATCTTGGTTATAGCTGTTTATATGTTTAAGTGATTCTATACATGTAAAGTGACAGTCATCGAAAATTTAAAAATGTATGTTCCAGCAGCCAGCCATAGTGACAATTGGAGGGAGAGATTTGATGGGAGCACTGATCTTTAGATGTATCCAGGTCATCCCAAAACAGGCGTTCTCCCCCAAAGGGGACCACTGCCAAGTATTTATTGCAAGAAACCTAGGCCTCCCAATGTTTTAACCAAAGGGACCTGCGCATGTGTACTTGCAGGAGATTCAAGCGGGATGCTTGTTGAACAGAGTCCATAATTGCATCAAACGCAAAACACAAGGCCTTAGGAAGGGCCTCATAAACCTCAATCTCCTCTGTAGGGAGGAGGTTAATCCGACACAGGTGGCAAGCCAAGGTTCTCCGACTGAAGCCCTTGGGCGAACTCCGTCTCCGCAAAGACCCCGCCGTCCGACATCCGGCCATTTTTCCCAACATCCAGGTACAAAAACTCATAGTTGGCAGACACCACCGCCATCAGCACAACGCTGTGGAACCCCTTGTAATTAAAATAATGGGATCCGGAATGGGGTGGGGGCACGATGCGGTCGTGCTTGCCATCAATGGCTCCTCCGCAGTTCGGAAAGTTCCAACACTGGGAGAAGTCCGCTGCCACAGTCTGCCATTCCTGTGGCGTGGTGGGGGAACTGTATAGAAAAAGAAAAATAATATTCAAACAAACATTGTGAACAGAATATCACAAAACATTCAGGGATCCCAAAAAAAACAAAAAAAAATTTCAAGTGTTATTTTTTTTTTTTAAAGTGTATTTTGTGAGTGTATTTGAGAGAGGAGCCGGACTGCAGGAGTTGGGAGTAGGCAGGCCTCCCCCAGAGGCAATCTGCCACCTTTCTCCATGCCCCGGGTGGCAATGGCGGGTGTGTGAGGGGATCCTCCCACACAGCCCGCCCTACCTGCTCCGCTTTGAAGCCCAACGGAGCAGAGGGACTCCCTATAAGGGAGTGAGAGGATTAGCCCGCTCAACCAGCCCCGTTAGTCCTTCGCCTTCTGATGTGAAAAAAAAGCTTAGGGGGAGGGGGGACCGAGATGAGTTTCTGACCTGAAAAACAACCCCCAAAATCCTAAAAAAAAAATCCATATTTTCGCCAGTTATTAAAAAAAAAAATTGTGGGGGAGGGGGATATAGGGACACACAAAATGCAGCACTACAATGGAGGCCACAAATAAAGGGGGATATAGGGACTAGGCTAGGTGTGTTTGGCCACAAAATAGAATGCTGGACAGGTTGGCTAAATAAAAGATGCATGTAGGGCAAAAAATAATTAAAAAAACAGCATACATGGAGACAAAGGGAACATTCACAGCATATTACAAACAGGTTAATTAGGGAGTGTTTGGAAAAATTAGGTTAAAGCAGACAATATATACATAGTTTGTGCATTGAAAGGACACCACTTACCCTAACATAGCCTGGTGGCTCAACGCGATTGGCACTGCCCTGACAAGCCATTCACCTCTGCAGCTAGGGGTTCGGATCCCGGTCTCGGCTACATGTGAATTGAGTTTGGTGGTCTCAGCCCGGCTCCCGGTGGGTGTGCTATGCGAGGTAAGCCTGCGCTTAGTAGGCCCACCCCCTCCCACAAAAAAACACCACACTTACACGCACTCAAAATTGGGTTAACATGTACGCACTTTGACCACGTGGTCAAAGGTCTCTAAAAAAGAGAGGCAAAGGACTAACGGGGCTGGTTGAGTGGGCAAATCCTCTCACTCCCTTATAGGAGTCCCTCTGCCCCGTTGGGCTTCAAAGTGGAGCAGGTAGGGCGGGCTGTGTGGGAGGACCTACTCCCAACTCCTGCAGTCCGGCTCCTCTCTCGAGTACACGCACAAAATACACTTAAAAAAAAAAAAAAATAAAGATATATTCAGTGAACGCATACATAGGGCTGGATTCGGAAACGAGATACGACGGCGTATCTCTGAGAGCGGGCCGTCGTATGTATGCGCCTGATTTAGAAAATCAGATACGCATAGATTTCCCTAAGATCCGACCGGCGTAAGACACCATCGTATCTTAGGCTGCATATTTACGCTGGCCGCTAGGTGGAATATGCTAATGAGGTATTTACGCCGATTCAGAAACGTACGTCCCGCCGGCGCATTTTTTTACGTCGTTTACGTTAGGCTTTTTCCGGCGTTAAGTTACCCCTAGCTAATGTTAAGTATGAACGTCGTTCCCGCGCCGAGTTTTTAAAATTTACGTCGTTTGCGTAAGTCGTTCGCGAATAGGGCTTTGGGTAGGTTACGTTCACGTCCAAACCAATGAGGCTTTGCGGCATAATTTCGAGCATGCGCACTGGGATTCTTTCACGAACGGCGCATGCGCCATTCACAAAAAACTTAAAATACGCGGGGTCAAGTGAAATTTAAATAAAACACGCCCACAACATCCCCATTTGAATTAGGCGGGCTTACGCCGCCACACATACGTTACGCCGCCGTAACTAAGGGCGCAAGTTCTTTCTGCATACGGAACTTGCGCCCAAAGTTACGGCGGCGTAACATATCTAAAATACGTTCCGCCCGCAGATAGATAGACAAATCTATCTGAATCCAGCCCATAGTGTCATATGTATGCTTTTGTATGTTCAATCTTGTTCTTACTTTTTTGTTTATAAATATTGAATCATATTGTATAAGATTGAATGAAAAATATTAATGCGCTAATATCAACCCTTGCTGCTATACAGTGAACAGCATGTAGAAAGATGCAATGATACCAATATATATCACACACACATAACGATGAGGTACCAAAAAATAAATAAACAGTACCAAATAGTAGTGAACAGTGACAAAAAACAAAATATAGACAGCAAGAAACGACAATTCACAGTTCATGCTTAAGACTGAAAACAATGGTGGGAAATCCTATAGTGTGCTGGGTCCTTCCCAGTGCTTCCTGTCGCAGTCTGAGGCTGACACTTGTTGCTTCAGAGAGACACAGCTCATGAGGGAAAAAAGAAAAGAGAGGATACTCATGGTACAGTATTGTAACGAGAACGGTCGAACAAGGACTATACGATAGTGTTTGCACTCACGAATCCCTGGACAAAAATGGACACAAAACCAGCCTCTGATGCCGCTCAGTGTAACGAACTCCTCATACGGATTCGACACCGTCGAAACTCCGTCGAACGCGCCATTCAGGCTCCTCCCCCACGCCTTATGTCACTCGTCGCGTACCTCAGACCCCGCACCTCAGGTGAACCCGTGTCATCAGCCAGGGTGACCTGTGTGAATACCTGCTCTGCTGCTTTAGCTACTGGCCTCTGAGCCTGACTCCAGACTGTGACACCAAGCATGCACTATGACCTGCATGCTTTGGCCAATTACACTTTGTGACACATTATAATAGTTTGTATATTGTTTGATGGCAACACTATAGATGTATTGGTTATTTGTGTATATTTTACTCACTGTCCATGTAGGGGGGTAGGAATTTAGATTCTTAACCCCGTCTTTCTCTTTGTCTCACAGCGCAGTCACCATCATTTTTAAATTTGTAACTTTTCTTTTAGGATTAGATCCATAGGTGTCTGCAGCAGTGCCCCCTTATTTTAGTACCTTAGAGTAGGCCAACAGACAGTGTGGGAGTTTTCCTTTATTTTTAATTACAATTTTTGCTGTAATACTTTGCAGCAGGGCTCATTCCTGTGCTCCGACTAGAGTATCTGTGAGGGGTTGCAGTGTTGTGGCACCAGTGCCTAAGGCCCAATTTTTCTGCCCCTGTTTAACAGGGGCATGTAATTACAATTCTTGATCTAATATTTCACAGCAGGGCCCACCAAGAGTAACTGTGAGGGCTTATAGTGTTGTGGCAACACCAACACCTAAGGCCCAAATTTCTGCAGAGTATATTGGGCCACTTTCAAACATCTGACTTACAAACGACTCCTACTTACAAACGGAGGGAGACAACAGGAAGTCAGAGGAAATCTACCTCTAGGAAGGGAAATTCTCTCCTGTAAGAGTTAATATGGGAAACACGTGTTTTATCTCCACTGATGCTTTATCACCAATCCTTGTTTCCCTAAAAAAAAAACACATTTTCTAAATCCAATTGTCATTGTGACAGAAAGTGAGGTGAAATCTTCTGAAAAGGTGCACAGACAGCAAAACAAATGTTACAGGGGTAATAACATTTCCCTATGTTTCCCAAAAAGCTTCAAAATGTATTTTTTGGCTGGAGCTACACTTAAAAAATGTACCTGTTCCAAATTACAGATTCTTTTTTTTTTTAATCAGAAATAAGTTTATTAAAGATCAAATGATTTACATATACGTCATGACTTCCAGTTCCACAAAAACATAGGGCCAAATCCTCAAAAAGGGATACGCAGGCGGAACTGCTGTTCAGCCTGCGTATCCCTGTGCCTATCTTTGGAACTGATCCTCAGAAGCAGTTTTCCAAAGATAGGCAGAAGATCTGACATCTGTAAGACACTTACACTGTCAGATCTTAGGATGCAGTACCGCATCTGCCGCTGGGGGCATTTCGCATTGAAATGCCGCTTTGCGTATGCAAATGAGGACTTACGGAGATCCACAAAGCTTTTCAGCTTTGTTTTTTCTGCGTAAGTTTACGTTTGCATACGTAAAATTAGGGCTGCTTTTACAAGGTGTAAACTGTTTACACCTTGTAAAAACAGACCTTTTTTTCGATCGGCGCGATTTTTTTCAAATTTTGAATTTTATTTTTCGGCGCGCAACTTTTTTTTTACCCGACGCAACTTTATTGTCCCGTCACAATCCACAAAGCCCGGCGTAACGTAATTTTGCGCGCTGCCCATCGGGAAAATGACGTCACGAGCATGCGTAGTACGGCCGGCGCGGGATCGCGCCTCATTTAAATTGTCATCGCCCCCTGGATAACAGGACCGCCTTGCGCCGGGAGAATTTAGGTTACACTGCGTGAAATTTCTAGTTAAGTGCTTTGTGGATCGGGCACTTAGGTAGAAATTTCCCGCCAGTGTAACTTAAATGGGAAAAATTAAGTTAGGCTACGATTTTGAGGATTTGGCCCATAGTGCCCAAACATCACAGCCAATCATCCCCATACCACCTCCCCAGACACGGCCCTTGCAGCTCAGGGCTATACATATCGCTCATACACCCACAGTAATTGCTTCACTCAACCCCTCTAATGGCAATATCTAGAACTATACCAGTGAGTCAACAGTCTCAGAGCAGTAGCCTATCCAGCACGAGGTCCACTGGGGACAGTCCTGGGGTGCTCAGCCAGGGTGACCACTGCCTTTCAAATTTGCCAGGGCTCCCTCTGTGTTGAAAGATAAACTTCTCTAGTCTCAATGTGTCTCCCACCTTATTGATCCATTCCCTAAGCAAGGGGGGTTCAGCCGCCTTCCATCGCCTTAGGATGGAGTACCCGTGCCTGAAATAGGGCTCTTGCAATGGGCAGTTTAACATTGTCCTCCAGGGGGAGATTGTCTAGGATGCCCAGGATGCACGGTTTGGGATCAGTCAGGATAGTCACTGAGAAGGCCCTATTTATGGTATTTAATACCCCTGTCCAATACAAATGTAGCTTTGGGCAGCGCCACAACATGTGAATTAAGTCTCCGTGGTCTCTCGCACACCTTGGGCAGTCTGAGTTTAGTCTCACCCCCTTTCTAGCCAGCCTGGCTGGTGTGTAATGCACTCTCAGTATAATGTATAATTGCGACTGACGCTGCGTCACGTTAAGGGAGGACATTTGTACCGCCTGAAGCGCCTCCTCCCACTGTTCCCCCTCCAGAGCACCGACGTCTCTCTCCCATTGGGTCACGGTCCTTAAAGGAAATCCCGTCAGGAACACCCCTAGTAGCATCGAGTAACAGTTGGAGATAAAGCCCTTATAGCTGTCCACCTCCTCCATATAGTGAAATATGGGGGTCGGTGAAAGGGTCCCCGGAGTCCCACCAAACTGAGCCCTGACGGCGTGTCGGAGTTGCATATAATAAAAATGCATCGTCCGGGGAAGCCGAAATCGCTCCCTCAGATCAGTAAAGGTGCTCAATTGACCCGCCACAAAAATGTGGCGTAGGTGCGTGACCCCATACCTCCTCCACCTAGACCCACATGTCAGAGCCTGTAGTTCCAGATAGTATTTATTATTCCAAATTGGGCTGTATTTGGTGAAACCTTCTACTGCCTGTAGCTGTCTGGCCTTGTTCCATATGTTTTGGATTAGGGCAAACGTGGGGAATCTCTTGTTAGACTTTGCGTATGCCAAGGCCTCCAAGCCCGCCGCTACATCTGATACACCCGTTTCGTGGCACATGAGAGTCCTAACGGGGTCTACAGCAGGATGGTCCTCCACCACCCCGTCCAGCGGGGCGAGGCCTCGGGCCACATGCTGCAGCTGGGAGGCAATATAATAGAGCCATGGGTTGGGCAATGCCAACCCCCCCTCGTTCTTGGGTTTCTGCAATTGTTCTAGCTTAACCCTTAGCCTATCCTGCCACAGAAAGGACCTGAATACAGAATTAATAATGCAAAATATTTTAAGGGGGATCACCACCGAGGCATTATGCAGTATATAAAGAAGCTGGGGCATGAAGATCATTTTGATCAAGTTAGCCCTACCTACCAGGGACATTTTCAGTTTTGACCACACTTTAATTCGGGCTCGGATACGGCCCAGCAGGGTGATAGGTTAAGGGGGATATATTCTAGTATTTACGGGGTGACCTGAATTCCTAAATATTTGAAGCTGGAGGTTACCGGTATTTGAAGCGCCACCAAACTCTGGGTGTCTGGCTCGGCGTCAAGCACCATAAGAGATGATTTCGTCCAGTTGATCACCAGACCAGAGAACGTTCCGAATTGCACTATGATCGACATTGCTGCTCTAACGGAGTCTGAAGTGTCTCCCAACAGCAGCATAGTGTCATCCGCATATAGCATGATTTTTTCATGTAGTGACCCGTACCGAAAGCCTTGGACCTGCAGACTGGACCTGATCAGGGCAGCCATCGGCTCAATTGCAACCGCAAACAGAAGCGGTGACAACAGACAGCCCAGTCTTGTCCCTCTATGGAGCCTAAAGGGTAGTGAAACGTGGCCTGCCTCTCTTATAACTGCCTGCAGGGAGTTATAAAGCAGTTTGACCCAGGACAGAAACATATCTCCGAACCCAAACTTGCCCATAACCGCCCAGAGGTATTGCCATTCTATGCTGTCAAACGCTTTATGGGCGTCCAAAGACAGCAGTGCCCTGTCTCCTGGATTATCTGACTGGGCTTGGAGGTTAAGAAAAAGCCTGCAGAGATTTATGGCCGTAGACTTTTGCGGGATAAATCCTGATTGGTCCGGGTGAATAATGAAAGTGATAACCTTGTTAAGTCTAAGGGCCAGTACCTTAGCTAGAATTTTTATGTGGCTTTGCAGAAGAGATATCACCCTATAGGACCCTGGGTCTAGCGGGTCCTTCCCTGGCTTCAATATAAGGACTATGTTCGCTCTAGTCATAGACTCCGGTAGGCTCTGATTGGTCCTGGCCTGGTTAAGCACTCTAAGGAGATGAGGTAGTATAGAGTCCCCGTACTGTTTGTAGATTTCAGTCGGGAGGCCATCATCCCCAGGGTCCTTATAGTTAGGGGAAAGAGCGATCGCCTCCCACAGCTCCTTAACTGTAATGAGGGCATCCAGCAGTGCTCTTTGGGACGCAAAGAGGCACGGAAGCTCTACAGTCTGCAAATAAGACTGCAGCTCTGCCTCCGTGTATCCCACTCTGGACCGGTAGAGGCCTGCATAATACTCCACCAGCTCCTGCATTATCAGGGTAGGAGTGTTCACCAGCTTCCCCTGCCTGGTGCGAAGAGCACCAATTGAGGGGGAGGTCTGGGAAGACTTCACTATCCTTGCTAGCAGGCGTCCCGTCTGCTCCCCCTCCTCATAAAAAGCAAGTCTGTTAAAAAAAATATTTTTTGTCAGCAACTGACCTGATAACCTGATCCAACGCCTCTTGTGCCGCTACCCAGGACTCCCTGTTTACATCACTGGGGTCATCAATAAACCTTGTCTCCAGTTGGCATACCAATTGCTCCACCTGCTCCTGCTGTGCCCTCGTATTACATTTGACTTTTGTTACTGCTTTAATGAGAATACCCCTCAAGGATGCCTTAAAGGCCTCCCAAGCTGCACAGGGGTCCGCGTGGTCTACATGGTGCTCCCAGAACTCCCCAATCGCCTTTGCCAGGCTCTCATGGGAGGGGATCAGGTTCAACCAAAAGGCATTGAGCTTCCAGGGGGCCCTTGCAAGAGTTGTGTCAGGTTTGGAGATTAGGTGAATCAGGAGTGGAGAATGATCAGAGATGCTCCTAACCAGGTATTGGATGTCCTGTAGAAAGCGGGACGTTTGGGCTGTGCACAGGCACAGATCTATCCTGGACAGGGAGAGGTGGGTCTTAGAGAAGCAGGAGAACTGTCGTTGCAATGGGTTTCGGTCCCGCCATGGGTCCAACCATCCCACCTCCTCCGTGAGCTTCCGCAGTGCCGTTTGAGCAATTTTGTGGCCGATCACTGGGGGCGGGTGCTTGTCCAGGACGGGGTCCATATAACAGTCAAGGTCTTCCACCGCGACCAGTGGTACATCGGGGTGACTTAATTGGAAGGTTAGGAGAGTTCTCAATGCCTCTGGGTTGAAGGGGGGTGGAATATATAAAGCAGCAATAATACATTTCAGTTGGTACACTTTGCGTAGCAATATAACATATCTCCCTTCTGTGTCAATCAATTTGTCATACACTAGGAAGTCCACTGACCTGCGCACTAGCACGCTCACCCCCCTTGAATAGGAGGTGTGTGTGGAGTGGAACCCCTCCCCCACCCAAGCATACCCAACACTGGACAGTGTCTCTTGGACCAAATGAGTCTCCTGGAGGCAATAAATAACCGGGGCGTGCTTCTTGAGAACCGTGGATACCATTGTACGTTTAAGGGGGTCCTGGAGACCTCTAACATTCCAGGACAATATAGGTACAGTACTCATGGTTAGGCATAGAGTCAACTCTGCAGGTCTGCCATACACTGAGTGATACATAGTTCTGACTGACCGGCAAGGGGAAGTGAGCACATCGGACAGTGGGCAAGTACCATTCAGCCACATACGGAAGATGGGCGGGGGTGAGGCAGATAGCTCTGAAGGCATGGCAACATACTGTGTGGGCTTGGAACTGGAGTATCAAGCAAAAAACTGAACGGAAAACATCACAAGCGCGCCTGGGCAAGCTGTCGCCTGCCTGCGATTTCTTCTTCAAACTGGTCGTACATATTGCATAACATAACCCCAAGAGGACCCAAACAACAAACTTAGGGTACCTCCGTGGGGCACAAACGGTGCCAACCATAGGGGATCAGCTATGGCTTTACAACGAAGTGTTGCGGTAATAACACAATTCACCTTGCTCACTGCGCTGGAAGGAAAAATAGGTTGTGGCTCCCAGCCAGGTTGTAGGTTACTGAAATGGGAAACAAAGTAAAGTCAGGTTCCATTCAGCTCACCTCTCCTCTAAGGACTGTTGTAAGGGTTATCAGTCACCCTCCGCTTCGGCCCTCCTGGTTTGACGGATGGGATGTTCATTGGCTGTCCAGATGGAGGCATCTGTCGCGGACTCAAAGAAATGTGCTTGGCCCCTGGCAATGATGCAGAGTCGTGCCGGGAACAGCATGGCATATGGTGCTTGTAGCTGCTGGAGCCTCCTCTTCACGTCAACGAATTGTGCTCTGCGCTGCTGCACTTCCGCGGAGTAGTCAGGGTAAAAAGAAATGCGTGCTCCGTTAAAGGTAACATTGCGCCTTTCCCTTGCCTTGCGGAGAATAATTTCCTTGTCCTTATAATTAAGGAGCCTGGCCAGCAGTGTTGCGGGGTGGGTGGCCTGGCGGGAGTGGTCTGGGTGGCACTCTGTGGGCCCTTTCCACTGCAAATAGTGACGTAAATACTTATTTCCCAAAGACCTCCTGCAGCCACGTTTCCACAAACTCTGTGGGGTCCCTGCCCTCCGTCTTCTCCGGTAACCCCACTATGCGCACATTGTTTCTCCTCATGTGATTCTCAAGGTCATCAGATTTGAGCTAATTTGCCCTGGCCAGCCTAGCCGTGATCTGAGTGTCTCTAAGAAGGAGGGCGATTTTATCTTCTATGTCGCTGATGCGGCCCTCCACTGCGGTAGTACGTTCTCTTATTTTTTGTATGTCATGGCGGATAAAGCTCAATTCCTCCTTCATACCGCCGAATTGCTCCTGCAGCGTGTGTACAGAAGCTGTGCAATTGTGCACAGCTCTCAGAATGTCTGCAAGGGTGGGTTGCAAAGGCTCCTCTTACCCCCCTTCCCTCATTTCTGCGGCTGGTGTGTCAGTGTCCTGTGACTCATCCTGAGTCTGCTGGCTCTGCTCTCCCGCCAGGGCTGCATGCAGTATGGCTGGGGTGGCATCCATGTCATCCACCCCCTGCTGGCCAGACTGCCCCCCCAGCTTCTGTGTGTAGTATCTCATGTCCTTGGGGGGGGTCCTTCCCCGACTGTTTGGGGGTTTTAGGAGGCTTACCCACATCCTTGGGCTTGTCGGCTCCACGAGAGGTCCTGGGGAGGGACGGGCCGGCGCCATCTTGGATCTCGAGTGGGCCGCCGGTCTCCGTATGTTTGTGGGTGAGCATCGCTGCCGGGATTGCAGGGGCAGACGCGGCAGTATCCAGAGAGGTTCCTCCGGAGGTCTGAGCCAAATTTCAACGTGTAGGGTGGCTGGGAGAAGGATCCGAGCAGGATGGTGTACAGGAGAGCTGTGAGACACTACCTCTCACATGCCGCTCTAGGCCACGCCCCCCACAAACAGATTCTACTTAAGAACAAACCTACAGTCCCTTTGTTGTTTGCACCGCCTGTATAATTCTGTTCAGAGTATATAGGGCAGGCCGGGAGCCCCACGCCTTTCCTTTTTTAAATTTGGGTGTGGGGTTCCCCTTAATATCCATACAAGACCCTAAGGGGCTGGTAAGGGGCTGGGGGAGTACCCATGCCGTTTCTCTCCATGATTTTCATCCATATTGCCGGGACCAGACATTACATTAAAGCCGCAAGCAGTTTTAAATTACTTTTATTCCTTTAGAAATGTCATTTAGTGCAGGGACAGTTCTAAACACGGGAAACACACACCACTTTACAGGCATACTATAGACACCCCCCAAGCATGATATTTAAAGGAATATTTCACTGTTATTTTTTCACTTTAAAGCAGAGTTCCACCCAAAAATGAAACTTCTGCTTTTTTGAACCCCCCCCCCCTCCGGTGTCACATTTGGCACCTTTCAGGGGGGAGGGGGGTGCAGATACCTGTATAAAACAGGTATTTTCACCACTTTCACGCCCCTTCACGTCCCCCCCACCAGTGTGGGAAACACACTGTTCCCAGGAGAGAGCGGGACCAGTAACGGCGCGCCGCGCTACTCAGGCGTGCGCAGAAGGAAACCCTGGCAGTGAAGCTGCAAGGCTTCACTTTCTGATTCCCTCATCGAAATTGCTTGTCCTCGTCTGCTAACATCGTGGGCGTGCTGGACAGGTACTTAAATGTCCAGTTTTTAAAAGTCAGCAGCTGCAGTATTTGTAGCTGCTGGCTTTTAAAAAAAATGTTTCAGGTGGACCATCATTAAAATCACTGCTCCCGAAAAAACTTCAGTTTTTAAAACTTTTTTTGCATTGATACATGTCCCCTGGGGCAGGACCCGGGTCTCCAACCCCTTTTTAGGACAATAACTTGCACTTTTGATTTCTCATGCTTGAGTCCCATAGGCCCGGATTCACAAAGCACTTGCGCCGACGTATCTCGAGATACGCCGTGTAAGTGCAAATATGCGCCGTCTTATCTGTGCGCCCTGCCCACAAAACTAAGTTACGCCTAAAAACAGGCTTCATTTCACCGACGTAACTTGCCTACGCCGGCGTAGAGTGGGCGCATATTTACGCTGACGCATTTGGTGTTCAAAAGTTTGTGCGAACTTTCGGTCTGTTCGCATGTTCTGGATGCTCGGCTCATCTCTAATGGCCAGCAAAGCATGTGATCAGCAGGTGTAAAAGGGGACCCAATTTGCCCTGCACATTACAGCTTTAAAGCTTTAAAGATTATTTTCTTTTTTCTTGCTTGCTGAAAGTGTAACTGACACTCAGGCTCCCGAATCCTGCCAGCCGCCGCTCAGCTCAGGTGCACCTCTGCTCTCCACCCTCACGTGCACCTCTGGTCTGCTCTCCGCCCGCTCTGCTCCTGCCTGTTTATAGGCTGGCGGTGGTGTTGGCGCAAAAATGCATCTGACTCGGCAGCTCAATGGCTCCAGCACACTTCCTAAGGGACAGCACAGCACGGACAGCGCTCTGGGCAGTTAGCAGCATCAGTACAGCCTGGTCGGGTGGTGAGTCCTCTGGGGGGTTCCCTGTTCTCTGCTGCAGCCGGGAGGGTGGCCTGTGGGTCTTGCCTTGCAGTCCAAGGGCGGCAATTGGGTGAGTCAGCATGGCGTCCGAACCGGAGGCTTCCCCCCTAGACATGCCGGAGTTAACCTTTAGTGCCCCTGTTCCTGCGGCCTCTGTGGATGCTTTGACGGCAGTCCTTGAGGCGTTTGTTTTCAGGATCGAAGCGGCGAGTGGCCAGAAGGGGAGTAAAAAGCACCCCCTCCCCCCGCCTTCTTCTGGGGATGTCTTTGACACGGAATCGGGCCCTGCTACTGCGTCCGGCCCTGGTTTCGTAATGTCAGAGGATGCAGGCCTAGTCCACACGGACAGTGAGAATGACTCTGCTTCAGGGTCAGCGCATAATAGGGCGCTTGTTGGAGCTCTCATCACTGCGGTGTGGGATACTCAAAAACTTGAGTAAAAAACACTGCAAAAGTGTTTCCTTGTGTTCCTTATCTGGACAAATTTTTGTACGGAATGGGATCGGCCGCAAAAAAAAATTTCTGTTCCAAAATGCTTTGCGGTCCGTTACCCGTTTGAGAATGACTTCCTAAAAAAGTGGACATCTCCTCCGTCGGTGGACCCCCCTGTGTCCAGACTGAACAAGGTGACCACGTTGCCTGTGGAAGGGGCTCCTGCATTTAAGGACCCTGCAGATAGGAGAGCTGAGGCTGTGGCCCGCTCCATGTTCACAGTGGTGAGGTCGGCGGTGAGACCGGTCTTGGCCGGGGCTCTAGTGTCAGTGGCCCAGATTTAGATAGGAGATATGACGGCATATCTCCTGATACGCCGTCGTATCTCTAAGGCCGGCCGGTCGTATCTATGCGACTGATTCATAGAATCAGTTACGCATAGATATGCCTAAGATCCGACAGGTGTAAGTGACTTACACCGTCGGATCTTAGGCTGCAATTCCAGGCCGGCCACTAGGTGGCGCTTCCGTGTCTTTTACGCGTCGAATATGCTAATGAGCATTTACGGCGATTCAGAAACGAACGCCTGCCAGTCGCTTTTTTTTTACGTCGCTTGCGTTCGGCTTTTTCCGGCGTATAGTTAGGATACGCCTCACATAGCAGGGCTATGTTAAGTATGGCCGTCGTTCCCGCGCCGAGTTTTGAATTTTTACCTCATTTGGAGCAATGCACGCTGGGAAATTGCACGCTGGGACGCGCCTGATTTAAATAGTACACTCCCCCTAGCCGCGGAATTTGAATTCCGCCGGGGGATTTACGATACGCCACCACAAGTTTTGAGGTAAGTGCTTTCTGAATACAGCACTAGCCTCTAAAACTTGCGCCGGCGGATCGTAAATCAGATAGATTAGCGGATCTTAAGATCCGCTAATCTATCTGAATCTACCCCACAGACACTTACTGAACGGGCAAAGTTGTTGCTTCGGGAATTGGAGGCGCATAATGCCTCTGAGGACTGTGTAGCGCTGGCCGACCGGTTGGTGCAGGGCCTAAAATTTGTCTGTGAGTCAGCCCTGGATACGCTTCCCTTGCTCTCCAGGGCCTCCGCCTACGTGGTAGTGTTACGCCGCCTTGTGTGACTGAAGTGTTGGTCTGCGGACCAGTCTTCTAAAAAGGCCTTGGTGGACTTACCCTTTAAGGGTGAACGGCTTTTTGGGGCGTCTCTGGATGACATCATAAAAGATGCCACGGGAGGTAAGAGTACTCTGCTCCCACAATCAGGTAAAGGTAAGGAGCCTTGCCGTAAGCAGGGGCCCTCCTTTACCGCCCCCAAGCGGTTTTTCCTCCGCCCGGTGCGGCAGGTGAACGTTTCCAGGGCGCTAAGGCGCCCGCTGAAGGGCAGAAGCGATCCTGGTTCCGCAAGCCCAACAAGCCTGCGGAACCAGGTAGGGGGTCTCTCGGGTAGGGGGCCGGCTTTGTGATTTCGTGGCTCGGTGGAGGTCTCTTCTTTCCGATCGGTGGGTTTGCGAAGTAGTTTTCTCGGGGTACAAGATAGTTTCTCTCTTGTTCTTCAAACAGATTTTTTCCTTCCAACCTCCAGCTTCCTCCGGAACGTCGGGAGGCCCTGTCAGGGGCTGTTCAGGATCTGCTGGTCAGGAGAGTGATTGTGCCGGTTCCTTTACTGGAACGGTTTTAGGGGTTTTACTCCAATCTGTTTGTAGTCCCCAAGAAAGAAAGGGGTCCGTCCAATCCTGGATCTCAAGGCCCTCAACTGTTTTGTCAAGGTGCAAAAGTTCAGGATGAAGTCGGTTCGCTCTGTAGTGGCGGCACTCCATAAGGGGGATTTTCTGGCATCCTTGGATATCAAGGACGCGTACCTGCATATCCCCATATGCGCAAAGCACCAGAGATTTCTGCGCTTTGCGGTCGGAGAGGACCACTTTCAATTTGTGGCCCTCCCTTTCGGCCTCAGCACCACAGGTTTTCACCAAAGTGCTCGCTCCGATTCTGGCCCTGCTGAGGCAGAGCGGGATTGCTATCGTAGGATACCTGGACGACCTTCTCCTGAGAGCTTCTTCAAGCTCAGAGTTAGAGGTGGATGTGTCTATCACCTGCCAGACCCTTCGGGAATTCAGTTGGCTGCTGAATGTCCAAAAGTCGGTGTCGGTGTTGGTACCGTCTCAGCATCTGGAATACCTGGGGTTGGTCATGGATTCCTCGAAGGCGAGAGTTTTCCTTCCAACGGAGAAACTACAGACACTGCAATCGGCAGTGCAGCGGTTGGCGACCCAGAAGTGGTCATCGCTTCGCTTTTGCATGCGGGTTCTGGGTCTGATGGTGGCCTCCTTTGAGGCGGTTCTGTATGCTCAATTCCACACTCGAGTGTTACAGAGAGAAATTCTGTCATGTTGGGACAAGCTCCCTTCGTCTCTGGATTACCAGATCTGGGTGAGTCGCCTGGTCAGGTCCTCCCTAGTGTAGTGGCTGACATCTCCGGTACTTCAGGCCGGGAAATCGTTTCTGCCGTGCCATTGGACGGTGGTCACGACGGATGCCAGTCTCTCTGGCTGGAGGGGTGTCTGGGGTGTCCAGTCAGCCCAGGGGTACTGGACTCGGGAGGAGTCCCGTCTGCCAATCAATGTCCTGGAACTCCGGGCGATCAGGCTGTGCCTCTCCAAGTGGTCTCTGGGTCTGCAGGGTTAACCGGTCAGGATCCAGTCCGACAACGCCACGGCTGTGGCGTATGTCAATCATCAAGGGGGCACACGGAGCTCGGCTGCAGCGACGGAAGTCGCGTACATCCTCCGGTGGGCCGAAAAGTACGTTCCGGCTCTGTCAGCCGTGTACATTCTGGGGGTACAGAACTGGCAGGCGGACTACTTAAGTCGCCAAACGCTAGACCAAAGAGAATGGTCGCTACACCTAGATGTGTTTCAGAATCTGTGTCTGAAATGGGGCACTCCAGACGTGGATCTTCTGGCGTCCCGTCTTAATCGGATGGTGTCACGGTTCGTGGCCAGGTCAAGAGACCCATGGGCAGACGCGTCAGAGGCACCATGGGGTCACTATCGCCTAATCTACGCCTTCCCTCCTCTGAAGCTTCTTCCTCGTCTGCTGCGCAGAGTGGAAGCCGAGGGGATACCAACAATCCTGATCGCTCCGGATTGGCCTCGCCGCCCCTGGTACGCAAATCTGGTGCGTCTGGTGGCAGACGTTTCTTGGCGCCTGCCTCTGCGAGAGGACCTATTCCTGGCTATGCTCTCTTTCGGAAAGACAGGGTAAAAAGGAAAGGTGGAGGGGTCTGTCTCTATGTGAGAAGTGACCTCAAAGCAAGCGTGAAAGAGAACATGGTTGATGGAGAGTGTGATGAGGCTGAAGCATTATGGGTGGAACTGCATACAGATGTGCGTAGTTCAAAATTAATCATTGGAGTTTGTTATAAACCACCCAATGTTAATGAGGAGGTGGAGACTCAGCTCCTTGCACAGATGGAAAGGGCTGCAAGGGCTGGGACGGTGATAATAATGGGGGATTTTAACTACCCAGAAATTGACTGGATTAATGGCACTTCTGGCACCGTTAACCACTTAAGCCCCGGACCTTTAGGCAGCTAAATGCCCAGGCCAGGTTTTGCGATTCGGCACTGCGTTGCTTTAACAGACAATTGCGCGGTCGTGCGACGTGGCTCCCAAACAAAATTGGCGTCCTTTTTTCCCCACAAATAGGGCTTTCTTTTGGTGGTATTTGATCACCTCTGCGGTTTTTATTTTTTGCGCTATAGACAAAAATAGAGCGACAATTTTGAAAAAAATGCAATATTTTCTACTTTTTGCTATAATAAATATCCCCCAAAAACATATATAAAAATGTTTTTTTTCCTCAGTTAAGGCCGATACGTATTCTTCTACCTATTTTTGGTATAAAAAAAAAATCGCAATAGGCGTTTATCGATTGGTTTGCGCAAAATGTATAGCGTTTACAAAATAGGGGATAGTTTTATTGCATTTTTATTAATTATTTTTTTTTACTACTAATGGCGGCGTTCAGCGATTTTTTTCATGACTGCGACATTATGGCGGACACTTCGGACAATTTTGACACATTTTTGGGACCATTGTCATTTTCACAGCAAAAAATGCATTTAAATTGCATTGTTTATTGTGAAAATGACAGTTGCAGTTTGGGAGTTAACCACAGGGGGCGCTGTAGGAGTTAGTGTTCACTTAGTGTGTGTTTACAACTGTAGGGGGGTGTGGCTGTAGGACTGACGTCATCGATCAACTCTCCCTATACAAGGGATCACTCGATCGATGCAGCGCCATAGTGAAGCACGGGAAAGCCGTGTTTACATACGGCTCTCCCCGTTCTTCAGCTCCGGGGAGCGATCGCGACGGAGTGGCTATAAACGATCCCGGATCGCTCCCCGCGGGAATCCGACCGCCGCATCCGATCGGACCCCCCACCCGCTAGAAGGCAAGGACGTACATGTACGCCCATTTGCCTGTACGTGCCATTCTGTGGACGTACATTTACATGCGGCGGTCGGGAAGTGGTTAAAGGACAAAAATTTAAAAACCTATTGCAGGACAATTTTATGGTGCAGGACAACTAAGAATGATGCTCTGTTGGACCTGATAATCTCAAACCATGCAGCGCTTATTACTAATGTTCAGATAAAGGAACACCTGGGTAGCAGTGATCATAACATGATTTCATTTAATGTTAACTTTAAGCAAGAAATACATACAGGAAATAATAAAACACTAAATTTTAAGAGAGCAAATTTTCCAAGGATGAGGGCTGCTCTCCAGGACTTGGACTGGGAGGGACTATTGGCACCGATGAACACAGAACAGAAATGGGAATTCTTCAAAAAGACTGTGTGGAACCTCACTGCAAAGTATGTTCCCATGGGCAATAAGTTTAAAAGGCTAAAAATAAAACCTATGTGGCTCACGGTCAAAGTTAAAAAAGCTATAAACAATAAGAAAGTAGCTTTTAAAAAATATAAAAATGAAGGAACACTAGTGTTGTTTAAATGTTACAAAGAATATAACAGGATATGTAAAAAGGAAATCAAGGATGCAAAAATTCAAAATGAACGACAGATTGCAAAAGATAGTAGGACAAACCCCAAAAACATCTTTAAATATATTAATAGTAAAAAGGTGAAGTCTGAGCATGTAGGCCCCTTACAAAATAATCTAGAGTGGGTGACTGGGGACAAAGAGAAGGCAAATGTATTAAATGCTTTCTTCAGCTCTGTGTATACAATGGAGCATGGGGGAGCTCATGTCCAAAATGGGGGTGGGAGTGACACAGCCCCAAATCCACAATGGCTCAAAAGTGATATGGTCCAGAAATATTTAGACAGAATAAAGGTGGATAAAGCACCTGGACCTGATGGCATCCACCCACGGATCCTAAATGAATTGAGCTCTGTAATTTCAAAGCCACTGTATCTAATATTTAGGGACTCATTAATGACAGGAATAGTACCACTGGATTGGCGCAGGGCCAATGTGGTGCCCATATTTAAAAAGGGAACAAAGTCTTTACCAAGTAACTATAGACCTGTTAGTCTACCTTCTATAGTTGGGAAGATACTGGAACGTTTAATAAAAGACCACATGGATGAGTTCTTGCTGGAAAAAAAAACTATCTAAGCAGCAGACAGCATGGATTCATGAAAGACAGAAGTTGTCAGACAAACCTGATTTCCTTTTATGAAGAGGTAAGTAAAACCCTGGACAGAGGCGTGGCCATGGGCGTAGGAACCGGGGGGGGACGCATCCCCCCCAGGAAATAATGCGGGGGGGACAGGTATTGTAAAATCCCCCCCATAAGCTAATACATTGCCCCCAAAGCAATCAAGCAAACCTAGGCTGACATCACGCACTTTGCACATTGCTAATGTTTGCACTGACATTTTTTAATGGCTCCCCAATGCACTAAAGGAACACACCTGCATTGTAGCACTGGGCACATGGTGCATGGTAATGCACTACCTATGGCATATGTTTTCCTGACATTCCATATTGTGTACTCTCCTTCTTTTATTCCTTATTTCTTCTGCAAGCCCATAATAGGCCGGCATCATGTGACGTAATGAGCCACCAGGAAAGGAACAATATGGTCAACAGTTACACAGTTTTCTATATTCCTGGTACTTATCATGCCGGCCTATTATGGGATTTAGCTTGCAGAAGAAATAAGGAATAAAAGAAGGAGAGTACACAATATGGAATGTCAGGAAAACATATGCCATAGGTAGTGCATTACCATGCATTGTGGTGTGCCAGTGCTACAATGCAGGTGTGTTCCTTTAGTGCATTGGGGAGCCATTAAAAAATGTCAGTGCAAACATTACATTTTTTTTTTTGGGGTGAACTCCCGCTTTAAGGGGATTGGCAACAAAAACCTTCACATTTTTCTTTGTATATATACCCTTAAAGTGCCAGGTGGGTGCACTGGTCAGTGGTCATAGTAACGCATGTATTAATGTCAGTGCAGGACATTAATAGGAGTTACTATGACCAGTGCAGGACATTTACCCCCCTCCCCCTCGCCGCCATGCTGTATATTAAAAAATGCTATATGTCGGTTTATTTTTACTATACTATATGTCAGTTTATTTTTACTAATGCTATATGTCGGTTTATTTTTACTAATGCTATATGTCGGTTTATTTTTACTAATGCTATATGTCGGTTTATTTTTTACTAATGCTATGATGGTTTATTTTTTTATTGCTGGATTTTGCTCTTCGCATTACCCTCTCTGGATTGCTTTAATAGTTTGATTTATTGGCTTGAGATACGAATATACCTGGCGAGTAAAAATGCTGTCCCCCCCAGATTTGTAAGGGTTCCTACACCCATGGGCGTGGCTGTGGACGTGATATATTTGGATTTTGCAAAAGCGTTCGATACAGTTCCGCACACACGTCTCATGTGTAAGGTAAGGTCTACAGGATTGGATATATCAGTTTGTAAATGGATAGAAAACTGGCTGAAAGACAGAATTCAGAGAGTCGTGGTTAATGATTCTTACTCTGAATGGTCCAATGTTATCAGTGGTGTACCCCAAGGTTCAGTGCTGGGACCCTTACTTTTCAATATATTTATAAATGATATTGGGTCTGAGATCAAAAGTAACATTTCTGTCTTTGCAGATGACACCAAGCTATGCAGTGGAATAACGTCCTTGCAGGATGTCGCCAATTTACAAGTCAACCTCAATGCTCTGTCTAATTGGGCGACTGAGTGGCAGATGAGGTTTAATGTTGATAAATGTAAAGTTATGCACTTAGGGAATAAGAATATGCATGCATCATACATGCTAGGGGGAGTACAACTGGGGGGATCTGTAGTGGAGAAGGATCTGGGGGTCTTGGTAGATCATAAGCTCAATAATAACATGCAATGCCAATCTGCGGTTTCCAAAGCGAGCAAAGTCCTTTCTTGTATTAAGAGAGGTATGGACTCCAGAGACAGAGATATCATTTTGCCCCTGTACAAATCATTAGTAAGACCTCATCTGGAATATGCAGTTCAGTTTTGGGCACCAGTTCTCAAAAAGGATATCGGAGAACTGGAGAAAGTGCAGAGAAGGGCAACCAAACTGACAAGAGGCATGGAGGAGCTCAGCTATGAGGAAAGATTAGAAGAACTAAATCTATTCACTCTTGAGAAGAGGAGAATTAGGGGGGATATTATCAACATGTACAAATATATAAGAGGTCCATACAGTGGACTTGGTGTTGAGTTATTCACTTTACGGTCAACACTGAGGACAAGGGGGCACTCTTTACGTCTAGAGGAAAAGAGATTTCACCTCCAAATACGGAAAGGTTTTTTCACAGTAAGAGCTGTGAAAATGTGGAACAGACCCCCTCCAGAGGTGGTTCTGGCCAGCTCAGTAGATTGCTTTAAGAAAGGCCTGGATACTTTCCTAAATGTACATAAAATAACTGAGTACTAAGATTTGTAGGTAAAGTTGATCCTGGGTAAATCCGATTGCCTCTCGGGGGATCAGGAAGGAATTTTTCCCCCTGCTGTAGCAAATTGGATCATGCTCTGCTGGGTTTTTTTTGCCTTCCTCTGGATCAACTGTGGGTATGGAGTTGGGATTGTACTGTGTTTTTTATTTTGTTTGTTTATTTTTTGTGGTTGAACTGGATGGACTTGTGTCTTTTTTCAACCTGACTAACTATGTAACTATGTAACCTTCTGTCGCAGGGCCCTATCTTTCATCCTGCTTTACAGTCGGTGGCTTTAAAAGGCATGGCTGTTGAGAGCCAGGTGCTGAAGGATCGAGGCCTGTCGGACTCAGTGATCTCTACCATGCTGCGGGCGCAGAAGTCTACTTTCCAGAAGATTTACCATCGTACGTGGAAGGCTTACATCTCTATGTGTGAGAAGATAAATTGGCACCCTCGTACATACGCGATGTCCCGGATTCTGCTGTTCTTACAGCGTGGAGTGGATCAGGCTCTCTGGTGCGTACATTTGTGCAGGGGGTTCGACATGTGGCACCTCCTGTGCGTCCTCCACTGCCTCCATGGGACTTGAATTTAGTTCTCTCGGTGCTGCAGAAGTCTCCGTTTGAGGACATTCGGAAAATCCCTTTACTGACCCTTTCCCAGAAGGTGGTTTTTCTGGTGGCAATTACTTTGGTCAGACTGGTTTCTGAACTAGCGGCCTTGTCTTGCAAGGCTCCTTACTTGGTCATCCACAGGGATAAGGTGGTGCTGCGGCCACAGCCGTCATTCCTTCCTAAGGTTGTTTCGGCCTTTCACATTAATGAGGACATTGTTTTTCCATCCTTATGTCCTCGGCCGACGAATCCGAAGGAGGCCATGTTACATTCCTTGGATGTGGTTCGAGCCCTACGGGTGTACCTGTCTGCTACGGCTCCGTTTCGAAGGTCGGATTCACTGTTCATGTCGGTGACTGGTCCTAAGAAGGATCTGGCGGTCTCGTCGGCCACCATTTCTAGGTGGATCAGACAGGTCAAGCTTCAGGCCTATGCCCTAAAGAGGCGGGCGCCCCCCTTCCCGGTTACAGCGCATTCGACCAGGGCAATTGGTGCCTCTTGGGCTTTCCGCCATCAAGCGTCTGTTTTACATGTGTGTAAGGCAGCGACCTGGTCGGCAGTCCACACCTTCTCAAAGTTTTACAAGGTGGGTATAGGCTCTGCCCCCCCATGCCTACAGGACTTAACTTGAGCCCACCTACAGCCTCGGCATTATTCTTTTTTCCTCCTATGCACAGGATCTAGGTGTGCTCCTCTACCTGCCTGTCTGCCCATGCGTGTGGCTAAAGCTGGTCCCTGGTGTCTAGTCTAAATGACCCATAATCCAGGGAGCCCCACTGCTGGTCCTTGGCGCGGCTTTTATCATGGCCATATCTGGGATCCGCTGGGTCCAAACAAAGTGGGCAGTGGTGTTGGCAGAGTCTCCCCTATGCACACGCACCCGCGCTGTGCTGGTGTTTTCGGTCAGATGACGGAGGTTGGGGGAGCTAAATTTGTAAAATGCTTTGTATCCAAATGAATGCTGCATTGCTGGGTATTGTTGTGCCTTGCTCCCTGCAGCCACTATGCATAGCCTGAGCTCCTCCACAGGGAGTACTCTGCATAACAGGTACACAAATAAACACTTTGGCCGGGATTCAGAAAGGACTTAAGACGACGTATCTCCAGATACGCCGTCGTAAGTCCAAATGTGCGCTGTTGTATCTTTAAGCGTATTCTGGAAACCAGATACGCCTGAATTTGGCCAAGATACGACCAACGTAAGTCTCCTACGCCGTTGTATCTTGGGTGCATATTTACGCTGGCCGCAAGGGGCGCTTCCATAGATTTACGCGTTGAATATGCAAATGACCTAGATACGCCGATTCACAAACGTACTTGCGCCCGTCGGATTTAGCTACGCCGTTTACGTAAGGCTTACGTCCGGCGTAAGGTTACCCCTGCTATATGAGGCGCAGGTAATGCAAAGTATGGACGTCGGAACAAGCGTATATTTTTATGTCGTTTACGTAAGTCGTACGTGAATGGGGCTGGGCGTAGGTTATGTTTCACGTCACAGGCATTGAGGCGTATGTTATGGAGTAAATTCAACGTGATTGTGAGCATGCGCGCGCATGCGCCGTTCGTTCGGCCACTCATTTACATGGGGTCACGGTTAATTTAAATACAACACGCCCACAGCCTTGCTACTTTGAATTAGGTGTAGTGTCACCGTTTGCTCCCTATCACAGAATGCAGCCTAAGTCACGTGGCGGCGAACTGCGCATGCGCAATGCGTTCCAATGCCAAATGTGATGCGTTCCAGGGATTCACGACACTACCCTTCAGTGAACCCTTCACAGTTTGTCACGGAAGTGACGAAGAGGCATACACAGAGCGGGGGGGGGGGGGGGGGCGGGACAGAACATACAGATCTAATGAGAAACATACAAAGAGCGGGGGAGGGGAGACGGAGGAGAGAAAGACATGCAGATACAGATCTAATGATACATTAGGCTGCATTCTGTGATAGGGAGCAACGGTGACACTACACCGCCAGCACCGCCTCCAGCCCTGTCCCCAAAGCAGAGGCTTATTGAGGTCCGTAAACAACACAGACTCGGGTGGGCGGGCGGAGGCTTTTAAAACATCACCCATGTATAATAAAATGTTACATTGTTTTGGTGTGCGCAATAAAGACTGTCGAGAAAATGGGTATTTAGGTGGAGAGCTTCTGAATACCCGACCAACAAACACATTTCCATTTTATTCCTCATTTCAATGGGACAGTTTAAAGTGGAACTTTGTTTGATTTAACTTTGAAGTGAAACGTTACCCAAAAAGTAAAGTTCCGCTCTTCTGTATTTTTTTAGGCTCCATGTACACGGGCCCATCCTCCCAGCTGTACGAATCACCCCCCCCCCACCGCCATCCTCCCAGCTGTACGAATCACCCCCCCCCCCACCGCCATCCTCCCAGCTGTACGAATCACCCCCCCCCACCGCCATCCTCCCAGCTGTACGAATCACCCCCCCCACCGCCATCCTCCCAGCTGTACGAATCACCCCCCCCCACCGCCATCCTCCCAGCTGTAGGGATCACCCACCCCCCCACCGCCGGAAGGATTTCCAGCTGTAGGGATCACCCCCCCCACCACCATCCTCCCAGCTGTAGGGATCACCCACCCCCCCACCGCCATCCTTCCAGCTGTAGGGATCACCCCCCCACCACCATCCTCCCAGCTGTAGGGATCACCCCCCCCACCACCATCCTCCCAGCTGTACGAATCACCCCCCCCCCACCGCCATCCTTCCAGCTGTACGAATCACCCCCACCGCCATCCTCCCAGCTGTAGGGATCACCCCCCCACCACCACCATCCTCCCAGCTGTAGGGATCACCCACCCCCCCACCGCCATCCTCCCAGCTGTAGGGATCACCCACCCCCCACCCCCATCCTCCCAGCTGTAGGGATCACCCACCCCCCCACCACCATCCTTCCAGCTGTAGGGATCACCCCCCCAGCACCATCCTCCCAGCTGTAGGGATCACCCACCCCCCAGCGCCATCCTCCCAGCTGTAGGGATCACCCCCCCCACCGCCATCCTCCCAGCTGTAGGGATCACCCCCACCACCATCCTCCCAGCTGTAGGGATCACCCACCCCCCACCGCCATCCTCCCAGCTGTAGGGGATCACCCCCCCCCCACCACCATCCTCCCAGCTGTACGAATCACCCCCCCCCCCACCATCCTCCCAGCTGTAGGGATCACCCCCCCCACCATCCTCCCAGCTGTAGGGATCAGACCTGTAGTAAAAAATCCTCGGACCTGTGAAAAAATCGTACCGCGTCACTTCCGGTGCTCGTATGCCAGGAGCACAGCTGATCGCGGGTCCACGGCGCATGCGCAGATGCTTTTTCTTTGGTCCGTGAATATCCTAGACTGGGGTAGGTCACTTGTGCCCGTCATACGCAGCCAGTGTGCCCACTATTTGCAGCCACTTGTGCCCATCATACGCAGCCAGTGTGCCCACCATATGCAGCTACTTGTGCCCATCATACGCAGCCAGTGTGCCCACTATTTGCAGCCACTTGTGCCCGTCATACGCAGCCAGTGTGCCCACTATATGCAGCCACTTGTGCCCGTCATACGCAGCCAGTGTGCCCACCATATGCAGCCACTTGTGCCCATCATACGCAGCCATTGTGCCCACCATATACAGTCACTTGTGCCCATCATAGGCAGCCAGTGTGCCCACTATTTGCAGCCACTTGTGCCCATCATACGCAGCCATCATATGCAGCTACTTGTGCCCATCATACGCAGCCAGTGTGCTCACTATTTGCAGCCACTTGTGCCCGTCATACGCAGCCAGTGTGCCCACTATATGCAGCCACTTGTGCCCGTCATACGCAGCCAGTGTGCCCACCATATGCAGCCACTTGTGCCCGTCATACGCAGCCAGTGTGCCCACTATATGCAGCTACTTGTGCCCGTCATACGCAGCCAGTGTCCCCACCATATGATGCTACTTGTGCCCGTCATACGCAGCCAGTGTGCCCTCCATATGCAGCCACTTGTACCCGTCATAGGCGGCACTTCCTTCTTCTTCTGTAGCGGCGGCTGTGGCTCCTGTGTCCGCTTGGCTCCTCAGGCTTCCTCCGTCATGTCTCCTTTTCCGCCAAAGCGTTAGGCATCCAATAGGATCGCCTAAAGCTTTGGCCAATCGGGAGACAGGTTTTACTGACCTGCCTGCTGATTGGCAAGGAGGAACTTTAGTGTGAAAATAGCCTCTGGCTCTTATCACGTGCTTCAAAATACACACCCCGCCTATTCCCGCCATAGTATTTCATGTGTCCGGCATCCTGAAAGGGGCCAGGCACATGAATAGGGAGGGCGGCAGAGGTGACGGGGGCGGTGCCCATGCATTGTGGGCCCACCATGCAGGGGCAACCACTGGTCTTTGATCTCTGTCAAGTGCTGGGGTCTGGATCGCCTCCGCTGCTTTTCCTCCAATCGGACCAAAGAAGCTGAGTGCGAGTTTACCTGTAGCCCTCACACTGGAGACTTGTACACCATCATCATGGCATCCCAGGACGGTGGGTATCAGGTCACGGGAGGGCAGAGCGCATGTGTGTCCCGCTTTGGGGTCACTGGTGGTTTAGGGAGAAGGAGAGGGCCCCTGGGTGTCCGTGGGAGAAGGAGAGGGCACCTGGGTGGCCATTTAGTGAAGAAGAGGGCCCCTGGGTGGCTGGGGGAGAAGGAGAGAGAACCTGGGTGGTTGGCAGAGAAGAAGATGGGCCCCAGTGTTGGCCAAAATTGGAAGAGCTGATCCTTGGGTGGTTGGAGGAGGAGAGGGTGCCACCCTTCTCCCCTTAGGACGGGGACAGACACCCTTCTCTCCCCCGGAGGACGGGGACACCCTTCTCTCCCCCGGAGGACAGAGACACCCTTCTCTCCCCCGGAGGACGGAGACACCCTTCTCTCCCCCGGAGGACGGAGACACCCTTCTCTCCCCCGGAGGACGGAGACACCCTTCTCTCCCCAGGAGGACGGAGACACCCTTCTCTCCCCAGGAGGACGGAGACACCCTTCTCTCCCCAGGAGGACGGAGACACCCTTCTCTCCCCCGGAGGACGGAGACACCCTTCTCTCCCCCGGAGGACGGGGACACCCTTCTCTCCCCCGGAGGACGGGGACACCCTTCTCTCCCCCGGAGGACGGGGACACCCTTCTCTCCCCGGAGGACGGAGACACCCTTCTCTCCCCTGGAGGACGGGGACACCCTTCTGTAACGGCTACCCATGTAGTGCGAGGGTCTCAGCCATTGGAGACGTCCTTTTCCCTGGCAAGCTGCAATATGCAGGTACCGCCGGTATATCCCATCGAACGCCCTTTCAAGAAACGAGACGGGCTACGTTTGCAGAGTCAAGCAGGACTGACTTTTAATGCCACATTTTTCTTCCTTATATCTGGTTACAAACTGTACAGAAACAAATGACACTCCCCCCCCAGGGGGGACTTCAATACACATACTTTGAAACAATGACATTCCCTTGAGCCAATCAGCCGCTAGACGTTTTGGCTCCTAAACTTAACTTGATCAGACAATAGAATTCAATTAACCTTTAAAACAATTATCACTCACACATAATCCCCATCAGCATACACCTCACAGGAGGCTGTTACCTACACAAAAGAGAGTTCATTAGCTATGCGAAGGGGACAACTTGGGGATGTCCGGTCTGCTGTTAGGGTAAAAGTTCCGTTTGCCTGGACAGTCCGTCGGCCTTGCCATTGGCTTACCAGGTCGGTAGCTGATGGTGACGGTGAATAATAGAATTCAGTTCTGGAACAGTCACTTGCTTTGCTCTCTCAATGGCTCCCAAAACCTGTTGCTGATGCTCTTGGGACAGATACGGCACCACCTGGATGCAAATCCCATTTAATCTTTTGACAATTTCCACCTGTTTGTGTATTTCAATGTTCAAGCCACGGGACATCTCATAATACATGACATAGTGTCGGTGCATCTCTGATTTCTCACTGGCCAACTTGTCACATTCCCATTTTAGACTGTAATATTGTGCCGGATCTACAGTACATGTCGGGGAAAATAGTCTTACCCGGTTCTCAGCAGCAAGCGGGTTGATTCCAGCAACGCGGGTGGTAACGGGACAAGCAGCAGCAGGTGTAGGTAAATAAGCCGAAGTCAGAGGGCCAATGTCGTTGCCCAGCACCACCTCGGCAGGTAGGTTGTCCATGATACCAACTGTGGTCTTTCCTGACCCGGGTCCCCAGTCTAAGTGCACCCGGGCGGTGGGTACGCGAAATACA
Organism: Rana temporaria; assembly: GCF_905171775.1. NCBI lineage: Eukaryota > Metazoa > Chordata > Amphibia > Anura > Ranidae > Rana > Rana temporaria. The sequence continues at coordinate 326,155,629 of NC_053492.1, forward strand.
GCACCCCCTGCGACCCGGACGGCAACTGTGCGAGTGGACACGTTCTCTGGCTTTACCAGATGTTTTTGAATCAGAGTGATAGTAGTCCCGGAATCTCTTAGGCCTTGTGCTACTTGTCCATTCACTCGTACCTCCTGACGGTGATGCTGATGGTTATCCGGAAATTCCGCTTGTATTGGGTCTGCCTCATACCAAATTTCCAGACATTCCTCAGGGCCCCCCTCGGTCTCCAGGCAGTGGGCCGCAGAGGGACGTGATGGAGTGACCTCTGTGTTGGTCACCGCTGTACAATCCCAGTAATTACATCTTCTTTGCTGACCGGTGCAAGGGGCTCAGTTCCTTCCATGGATCCATCCATTTCGTCCAGCCCCAGCAGTTCAGCTATCAGCTCCCTCCGTGGTCTGTTGCTGGCGCTCCTACCACGACTCTCCAATAGATCTTTTAGTGTGGATCTTTTCAGCCTGGCGTACTGCGACTCCATTCAGCACTTGCTCTTTGGATAAAAGGACCATCCCACTGCTGCCAACCAATGTAACGGCTACCCATGTAGTGCGAGGGTCTCAGCCGTTGGAGACGTCCTTTTCCCTGGCAAGCTGCAATATGCAGGTACCGCCGGTATATCCCATCGAACGCCCTTTCAAGAAACGAGACGGGCTACGTTTGCAGAGTCAAGCAGGACTGACTTTTAATGCCACATTTTTCTTCCTTATATCTGGTTACAAACTGTACAGAAACAAATGACACTCCCCCCCCAAGGGGGACTTCAATACACATACTTTGAAACAATGACATTCCCTTGAGCCAATCAGCCGCTAGACGTTTTGGCTCCTAAACTTAACTTGATCAGACAATAGAATTCAATTAACCTTTAAAACAATTATCACTCACACATAATCCCCATCAGCATACACCTCACAGGAGGCTGTTACCTACACAAAAGAGAGTTCATTAGCTATGCGAAGGTTACATTAGCATTCAGCAGTGAAAGAGACCATTGTCCAATTAACCCTTTGAGCTCAGAATACAATGTGGTACATCCAATTGTGACAAGCCATGCAGTTCCTTGTAGTCCTCCCTGCATGAAGATTATCGATGTCCAGGCAGCATGCATATGTCCGTTACACCTTCTCTCCCCCGGAGGACGGGGACACCATTCTCTCCCCCGGAGGACGGGGACACCATTCTCTCCCCTGGAGGACGGGGACACCATTCTCTCTCCCGGAGGACGGGGACACCATTCTCTCCCCCGGAGGACGGGGACACCATTCTCTCCCCTGGAGGACGGGGACACCATTCTCTCCCCTGGAGGACGGGGACACCATTCTCTCTCCCGGAGGACGGGGACACCATTCTCTCCCCCGGAGGACGAGGACACCATTCTCTCCCCCGAGGACACCATTCTCTCCCCCGAGGACGAGGACACCATTCTCTCCCCAGAGGTAGGGGACACCATTCTCTCCCCCCAGAGGACGAGGACACCCTTCTCTCTCCCGGAGGACACCATTCTCTCCCCCGAGGACGAGGACACCATTCTCTCCCCTGAGGACGAGGACACCCTTCTCTCCACCGGAGGACACCATTCTCTCCCCCGAGGACGAGGACACCATTGTCTCCCCCGAGGACACACTTCTCTCCCCCGGAGGACACCATTCTCTCCCCCGAGGACGAGGACACCATTCTCTCCCCCGAGGACGAGGACACCATGGGAGAGACTTGTCAAAGTGTATGAAGTCCAGGGCAATATTTTTGTCCCAGTCCAGCCCTGGTGTCCCCGTCCTCCGGGGGAGAGAAGGGTGTCCCCGTCCTCCGGGGGAGAGAAGGGTGTCCCCGTCCTCCGGGGGAGAGAAGGGTGTCCCCGTCCTCCGGGGGAGAGAAGGGTGTCCCCGTCCTCCGGGGGAGAGAAGGGTGTCCCCGTCCTCCGGGGGAGAGAAGGGTGTCCCCGTCCTCCGGGGGAGAAGGGTGGCACCCTCTCCTCCTCCAAACACCCAGGTGCCCTCTCCTTCTCCCACGGACACCCAGGGGCCCTCTCCTCCTCCAAACACCCAGGTGCCGTCTCCTTCTGCCACGTCCACCCAGGGGCCCTCTCCTTCTCCCTAAGCCACCAGTTACCCCAAAGCGGGACACACATGCGCTCTGCCCTCCCGTGACCTGATACCCACTGTCCTGGGATGCCATGATGATGGTGTACAAGTCTCCAGTGTGAGGGCTACAGGTAAACTCGCACTCAGCTTCTTTGGCCCGATTGGAGGAAAAGCAGCGGAGGCGATCCAGACCCCAGCACTTGACAGAGATCAAAGACCAGTGGTTGCCCCTGCATGGTTGCATGGTGGGCCCACAACGCATGGGCACCGCCCCCGTCACCTATGCCGCCCTCCCTATTCATGTGCCTGGCCCCTTTCAGGACGCCGGAGACATGAAATACTATGGCGGGGATAGGCGGGGTGTGTATTTTGAAGCATGTGATAAGAGCCAGAGGCTATTTTCACACTAAAGTTCCTCCTTGCCAATCAGCAGGCAGGTCAGTAAAACCTGTCTCCCGATTGGCCAAAGCTTTAGGCGATCCTATTGGATGCCTAACGCATTGGCGGAAAGGAGACATGACGGAGGAAGCCTGAGGAGCCAAGCGGACACAGGAGCCACAGCCGCCGCTACAGAAGAAGAAGGAAGTGCCGCCTATGACGGGTACAAGTGGCTGCATATGGAGGGCACACTGGCTGCGTATGACGGGCACAAGTGGCTGCATATGGAGGGCACAAGTGGCTGCGTATGACGGGCACAAGTATCTGCATATGGTGGGCACACTGGCTGCGTATGATGGGCACAAGTGACTGCAAATAGTGGGTACACTGGCTGCGTATGACGGGCACAAGTAGCTGCATATAGTGGGCACAATGGCTGCGTATGTGTTATATCCTCTGTGTTGTGAGGGAGACAAGACTCTGGGCTGGAACAATGGATGTTTATTCAGTACAGCTGTACACTGCAACATGCATCTCAGGACATTACATATCTCTGCTTCTTACATGTGGTCTCTCTAAGATGGCTACTGTACCCCTTGACCCTTGTCATCACTGCTGGGTGGAGCCAGCCTTAAAGTGCCAGTCCATGTGAAACCCTTCAGGTATAACACCTTCCATCCATCCCTAAAAAAAACAAACAAAAAAAAAAACAAAAAAAAAACACAACAAAACAATAACAGGCACAAAACATTAACTGGTAGCTGTCCAATAACAGTCCTCCAAACACAGGAGAATTATGGGACTTCAAGCTTCCAGGAACAGTTGCTGGGTTAATATGTCATCGGATCACTTCCGTCGGCCCCGTCGAAAGTCTCGTAACCGCTCTTGCAACTGAAACCGGTCAGGAGGGCGACAGTGTCGTTGAGGCCGGGCATCCAGCGATTCTGGACCGGAGGAAACAGGGCTGGCCGGAATGGGTACCGGCGGGGCCAAGAAGGGATCCCCCAGCTCAGAGGGTAAACAGACCTCCGGACCCGAGCTGGAGGGCTCTGTTGGAGATGAGTTCAAAAGTTCAGAGTCCCCGCAATCATCAGTCTCTGTGCATCCTGATTCGCTGGGAGCAGATCCTTGAGACACTGGTGGTTCAGCTGGCATCAGGGATTCGGGCAGTTGAGAACGAGGACGCAGTTGGTCCGCATGACGTCTGCAAATGGAACCATCTTCCAGGCGTACCTTGTACATCTTGGGTCCCAAGGTCTCTGCAATGACAGCAGGAAGCCAACGGGTGTTGGAAGCCCCATAAGATCGGGCCCATACCTTTTGTTGGGCTGTGAATCGGGGGAGCTCATTGTGTTGGACCATCTTGTCTTGGGACTGTAGTACATGTTCCTGGATTGTTTGAGGACGGAGCATATCCAAAACAGTCCATGGCTGCCGCCCCAGAAGGAGTTCTGCTGGAGTTTTCCCAGTGGTTGCATGTGGTGTGTTTCTGTAAGCAGAAAGGAAGGAGTCCAGCTGCTGGGGTGACAGGGACTGTTGTTTACTTGCAGCCACTGTAGCTTTGAAATAGCGTTTAAAAGTCTGCACAAAGCGCTCTGCTTGACCATTTGTAGCCGGGTGGTAAGGTGCGGTCAACTTGTGCTTGATGTTGTGGGCAGTCAGGAAATGCTGAAACTCCTGACTGGTGAATTGTGCACCGTTGTCTGTGACAATTTCTCTGGGGTATCCAAACGTAGCAGCGAGATGTAACAGTATGGAAACCGTTGCCTTAGTCGTTGGCTGAGTAACAGGAATGACCTCAGGCCACTTTGAATGGGCGTCCACTATGATCAAGAAGGTGTGTCCTCTGATCGGGCCTGCAAAGTCCAAGTGTAGGCGAAACCAAGGAACCGTGGGCCAAGTCCAGGGCTGGACGCACCCTCGAGGAGGGTCTCTTGCCGTTTGTGCACATCCAGCACAAGCATTCACATATGTTGCGATATCTGAGTCTAGGTTTGGCCACCACACATAGCCTCTGGCCTTTTGTTTCATACGTGTGCTCCCGGGATGACCAGTATGTAGCAAGTCCAGAATGTGTCTCCGGAGGGTCTGTGGAATGATCACGCGGTCTCCCCATAAAACACAGTTGCCAGCCACAGTTAATTCCATACGCCTACGGAAATAAGGTTCATACTCCTGTGTGACAGTTGCAGGCCAACCGGAACGTACCCAGGAGAGTATGGTTTTCAGAAAGGTATCCTTGTTTGTATGGGCTGCTATCTCCCCAGAAGACAAGAAGGACAGGCTGGTGTAACGACAACTCTTGACCGGTGGAGAAGAGTCCATGGACCTCCCTGTCAGTCGGGACATAGCGTCCGCATTAGCATTGGCATCATGACCACGATACTGAATTTTGTAGCTGTATGCCCCCAAGAATAGGGCATAGCGTTGGAGGCGGGCCGCAGTAGTCTGGGAGATGCCTTTGTCAGGGCTAAAGATCTGAAGGAGTGGTTTATGGTCCGTCAGTATGGTGAATTCCCTACCATACAGGTAAAGATGAAACTTCTTAATTGCCCATATCAGCGCAAGAGCCTCTTTGTCAATGTGTGAGTAATTGCTTTCTGCTTTTGTCAAAGACCTGGAGGCAAATGCCACTGGTTTTTCTGACCCATCTGGTAAGATGTGAGATAGTACCGCCCCCAGACCATAGGGTGAGGCATCACAAGCCAAGGTGAGAGGCTTCTGGAGGTCATAGTGCACGAGCATGCGTGACGCCAACAGCTTCCGCTTAGAAACTTCAAAAGCACGTTGGCATGCAGCCGACCAGTCCCATCTGGAGTGTTTCTCCAAAAGCTTGTTCAACGGAAACAAGGTGTGTGCCAGATCTGGCAGGAATTTGTGGTAATAGTTCAGCAAGCCAAGGTATGATCGCAGCTGCTGGACGTTGGTTGGGGCTGGAGCTTTGACTAAAGCATCAACCTTGGCTTCTGTGGTGTGTATACCTTCTGCATCCACAAGGTGGCCACAAAACTCCAATTTAGGCACCATGAATTGGCATTTTGCTAAGTTCACTTTCAGACCCTGTTCTTGGAGTCTCGCCAACACAAGCTCCACATTCTGCTTGTGTTCCTGGTCGGTCCGTCCTGTAATGAGCATGTCATCTAGCAGGCACTGAGTGAAAGGAATGGCCGCCAAAATCTCGTCCATTTTTCGTTGCCAAATGGCTGGGGCAGAGGCTACCCCAAACACCATCCGATTATATTGATACAGTCCCTTGTGGGTGTTGATGGTCAGAAACTTGCGGGAAGAAGGATGGACCTCAAATTGTAAATATGCTTGTTTGAGATCAAGCTTGGTGAACTTTTGACCTCCTGCAAGAGAGGCAAAAATGTCATCTACTCTGGGTAGGGGATACTGGTCTATTTCCAGTTGAGAGTTCAGTGCCATGCGGAAATCGCCACAAATGCGCAAGTCCCCATTCGATTTCTTTACCGGTACAACTGGTGATGCCCACTCACTGTGCTCTACCTTTGAGATGACACCTTGTTCCTCCAGCCGACTTAGTTCTGCTTCCACACCTGCTCGGAGTGCGAAAGGTACTGTCCGAGCTTTGAAGAACTTAGGCTGAGCGTTGGGTTTCAGCTTGAGTCTCACACAGTCATGCTTTATTTTTCCCAACTGGTCATCAAAAATCTTTGGGAACCGCTGCTTCAGGGACACCACCCATCCCTCATTATCTCCTAATGGAATGGTAACGGTGTTACAGGGACTTATGGCGATGTCTGGCATACCAAAGTGAGCAATCCAGTCTCTCCCAAAGAGAGGGGGTCCCCCATTTTCTAGGATATATAATGGCAGTCTCTTTGTCTGACCCTTGTACAATACCTTTACTTTTGCGTAACCCAGTGGGTGGAGTATCTGCTTTGAGTATGTCTGCAGTTTGATTTGTGTTGGGCGGACAGTTTTTCGGGTCTGAAGTTGTCTCCATTGTTTCTGGGTGATAACTGAAACTGCTGCTCCTGTGTCTACATCCATCCTGAGTTTCTTTCCCTCAATGGTTACATCTACAGTCATTGCGGAGGGTGCTGAATGCATATGATGTATGTCTAACCTGTGGAGCACAGCCTCATCCTCTGACTCAGATGATGATGTATATCTTCCCACCATATATGTCTTAGTCTTGGGGTTCAGAGGTTGTTTATCTCGCACCTTCTTGCTACGGCAAACTCGTTTCAGATGGCCGGTCCTACCGCAATTATGACAGGTCTGATCCTTAAACCGGCAGACTTTGTGGTCATGGTCTGTATTCCCACAACGGTAGCAAGCTGACTCCCGGCTTGGTGGGGGTCTGTATTTCCAGTTTGCAGCAGTTGGCTTGACTGCTGTTCTGAAAACTTCCTGCTTCACCTCTTCCCTTCTGCTCTGGGGGTTCAATTCCTCTATCTTTCACAGCCATTTCCATCACTGAAGCTATCTCAATTGCCTTTGTAAGGGTAAGGTCTTTCTCTGTTAACAGTCTCTTTTGTGTTGACTCACAACTCAGTCCCATGACAAACTTATCTCTCAGTGCAGTAGGTAGGTAGTCCCCAAAAGAACAGGTAGAGGCTAGTCTGCGAAGGGCGAGCACATAAGCTTTAATCTCTTCACCTTTCTGCTGCTGCCTCTGATAGAAGCGAAATCTTTCTGCAATTTCCAGGCCCGGACTGGCCATAGGGCATACCGGGCATATGCCCGGTGGGCCGTGGCGGCCCGCGGGCCGCCAGTGGCCCGCGAGTGGCCCGCGACGGCCCTCGGGCGGCATGGCATGTCTCCCCCCCAGCAGTGCTGTGTCTTACAGCCGAACCCTGTGTAAAAAACTTGAGCGGTGATTGTCCAGGCTGGCCGCACTCACTACAATTGCCGGAGGCGGAGCCTAATACTCCGCCCACCTTCCTCCGCACCATCCTTCCTGCCCGGGCTCTCTGGACTGGATGAGAGAGTGAGGGGAACTTACATGCAGACCTGCACGTCCAGCAAGCAAAGCACTATTGCATCCTCCTCCTAAATGTAAGTGCTAATTCCACTGCCACTTGCCAAGCCTGTGTGGCACGATGTAGCCAAGGAGGAGTTTGATGTACCCTAGCTGTTGGCTCCTGTCTCTGCCCACCTCCTGTCAGTCAGACCTGTGTAGCTAGCACAGAGCTGAGGAGGATTTTAAGAGCACTTCCTATGGCTCCAATCCATGCTGTATAGGTCTGTCCCCAGCAAACACATGGCTCCAGCAATGTCCCTGTTGGTGCAGACATGGACAAAAGCTGCAATTAAATGCCACATGGGTCTGAGGTGTCCCGTCAATTAAGGGTACATGGGCGCTGCCCCCTCTCTACAGCCACCCCTTCTATGTAGAATGGATAGATTCATGCTTTGCATGAATCTATCCATGGCTGCCGCTGCCACCCCCTATTCATGCGTCCGGCCTCTTTTCCGATGCCAGGCGTCGGAATTACAGCAGCAGGGGTGTTTTTTTGAAGCACCTGATTAGAGCCGTAGGCTCTAACAGGCTTCAAAAAGGAGGACTGCAAGCACAAAGCATTGTTCTTGCAGTCCACCCAGATGTGTTAGAAAAGCAAATTAATATTTGCTTTTCTAACACTGAACTGCCTCTCTGCCAATCAGGTAGCGTGGGTCTAATACCCGTTACCTGATTGGCTCCTATTGGATGCAATGGAACAACAGAGGAGGGGAAAGAATGGAGGACACAGGAGCTGTCCCACAGCTCGACACCGTCACCCACTGCCTGAGAAGGAGTAAGTGCCGGGCAGGCAGGGGCCACAGTAGCAGCATTTGATGGGCACAGCTGGCAGCATTTGATGGGCATGAGTGATTTCATTAGACGGGGTACAAGTGGTGGCATTTGATGGGGTAAAAGTGATGGCATTTGATGGGCAGGAGTGGCTGCATTTGATTGGGCACAAATGGCTGTATTAAATGGGGCACAAGTGGCTGTATTAGATGGGGCACAAGTGGCTGTATTAGATGGGGCACAAGTGGCTGTATTAGATGGGGCACAAGTGGCTGTATTAGATGGGGCACAAGTGGCTGTATTAGATGGGGCACAAGTGGCTGTATTTGACGGGCACAATGGCTGCATTTGATGGGCACAGTGGCTGCATTTGATGGGCATGAGTGATTTCATTAGACGGGGTACAAGTGGTGGCATTTGATGGGGTAAAAGTGATGGCATTTGATGGGCAGGAGTGGCTGCATTTGATTGGGCACAAATGGCTGTATTAAATGGGGCACAAGTGGCTGTATTAGATGGGGCACAAGTGGCTGTATTAGATGGGGCACAAGTGGCTGTATTAGATGGGGCACAAGTGGCTGTATTAGATGGGGCACAAGTGGCTGTATTAGATGGGGCACAAGTGGCTGTATTTGACGGGCACAATGGCTGCATTTGATGGGCACAGTGGCTGCATTTGATGGGCATAGTGGCTGCATTTGATGGGCACAGTGGCTGCATTTGATGGGCACAGTGGCTGCATTTGACGGGCACAGTGGCTGCATTTGATGGCTACAGTGGCTGCATTTGATGGGTACAGTGGCTGCATTTGATGGGAGCAGTGGCTGCATTTGATGGGCGCAGTGGCTGCATTTGATGGGCGCAGTGGCTGCATTTGATGGGCCCAGTGGCTGCATTTGATGGGCCCAGTGGCTGCATTTGATGGGCACAGTGGCTGCATTTGATGGATACAGTGGCTGCATTTGATGGGCGCAGTGGCTGCATTTGATGGGCGCAGTGGCTGCATTTGATGGGCCCAGTGGCTGCATTTGATGGGCCCAGTGGCTGCATTTGATGGGCACAGTGGCTGCATTTGATGGGTACAGTGGCTGCATTTGATGGGTACAGTGGCTGCATTTGATGGGTGCAGTGGCTTCATTTGATGGGTGCAGTGGCTGCATTTGATGGGCACAGTGGCTGCATTTGATGGGCACAGTGAGGCTGCATTTGATGGGCACAGTGAGGCTGCAATTGATGATTTTTTTTCAGTATTTTTCAGTTTGTTTGCGCCCCTCCAAAAATGTTGAGCACCAGCTGCTACTGGGTCTGATAGCTTCTGTCCCTGCCTGTCACCTATCTATTTGATGATAAAAACACCATGGCCCGGACTCACGTAGAGCAGCGTATATTTGTGCGGGCGTAGCACATCTCATATGCGCTACGCCGATGTAACATTAAGGCCCCATACACACGACCAAACATGTATGCTGAAACTGGTCTGCGGGCCAGTTTCAGCAGACATGTTCGGTCGTGTGTAGGCGCGAGCGGGCAGAATTCCAGCAAACATTTGCCCGCCGGGCCTTTTCCCAGCAGGCAAATATTCCTGGACTTGTTTTAAAACCGTCCGCTGGAATCCTGCCCGCTCGGACATGTATGGTCGTCTGTACAGACCTACCGTACATGTCCGAGCGCCCGCCGTCCCTCGCATGCGTCGAATGACTTTTAAATGCTTCCACGCATGCGTCAAAGGCAGGCCCGCCCACGTCGCCGCGTCATCGCCACGGCGACAGCGCGGACACGCCCCGCGTATTGTTTACACGCGGACTTCTGTACGATGGTTAGTACAGCCATCGTACAGAAGTCCCCGGGCAGACATGTACGGTGAAAACGGTCCGACGGACCGGTTTCATTGTACATGTTTGCCCGTGTGTACCCGGCCTGAGAGGCAAGAACAGTATTCACAAAGCACTTGCTCCCATTACAAGTAGCTGCTACTCACATATAAAACTGCTTGTTCCCAAGCTACAAGCGATTCCTACTATATGAATTTACACTATGGATACCTGGGCTTTACTCTTTCATGTACATGGTGGGACTGGGCCATTTTGGTGGATAAATCAGACACTGTCACTTTTTTTGGGACCAGTGACAGTAATACAGTGATCAGTGGTAAAAATATGCACTGTCACTGTACTAGTTATTCATTTATTTCATTTTACGTACTTATATAGCGCCATCAAGGTGGATCCTTAAGAGGAAGAGGTGTGATTTACAGGTGATAGGGCAGGTTTTAAACATGAAGGGGCGTGGCATTGACGGAAAGGGGTAGGTCATATTTAAATTAGGAGGTGCACACGTTTAGTCAGGCCTAGGGCAGCACAAAACCTAAATACACCACTGCCCCCCAGTGCACTCTCAGCTGCGAGTCAGAGCCGCAGAGTGAAGTCACCTCCGGATATGAGGTACATTATGGGTCTGAAGGGAGGATCTGTATTGTAGGGGGGTTTCTGTATTGTGGGGGGGGGGGGGTTCTGTATTGTAGGGGTGGTCTGAAATGTAGGGGGGATTTTGTATTGTAAGGGGGGTCTGAAATGTAGGGGGGGTCTGTATTGTAGGGGGGGGTCTGTATTGTGGGGGGTTTGTACTGTAGGGAGGGGGTCTGCACTGTAGGGAGGTCTGCACTGTAGGGAGGGGGTCTGCATTGTAGGGAGGTCTGTGTAACATGCAGGGGGTCCAGAACTGTTAGGGGGGGGGTGTCTGTGTAACAAACTGTGGGCTATGTAATGTAAAGGGGCCCAGAGGTGCAGGGGGCTGTGTAATGTAAAGGGACCCAGAGGTGTAGGGTGCTGTGTAATGTAAAAGGGTCCAGAGTGCTATGTAATGTAAAGGGTCCAGAGGTGCAGGGTGCTGTGTATTGTAAAGGGTCCAGAGGTGCAGGGTGCTGTGTAATGTAAAGGGGTCCAGGGTGTTGTGTAATGTAAAGGGTCCAGAGGTGCAGGGTACTGTGTAATGTAAAGGGGTCCAGGGTGTTGTGTAATGTAAAGGGTCCAGAGGTGCAGGGTGCTGTGTAATGTAAAGGGGTCCAGGGTGTTGTGTAATGTAAAGGGTCCAGAGGTGCAGGGTGCTGTGTAATGTAAAGGGGTCCAGGGTGTTGTGTAATGTAAAGGGTCCAGAGGTGCAGGGTGCTGTGTAATGTAAAGGGGTCCAGGGTGTTGTGTAATGTAAAGGGTCCAGAGGTGCAGGGTGCTGTGTAATGTAAAGGGTCCAGAGGTGCAGGGTGCTGTGTAATGTAAAGGGGTCCAGGGTGTTGTGTAATGTAAAGGGTCCAGAGGTGCAGGGTGCTGGAACCCCACATCTCATGATTAACCGCCGCAAAGTGCACTACAGGTCTGATCCCTACAGCTGGGAGGATGGTGGTGGGGGAGGGGGTGATCCCTACAGCCGGGAGGATGGTGGTGGGGGGGTGATCCCTACAGCTGGGAGGATGGTGGTGGGGGGTGGGTGATCCGTACAGCTGGGAGGATGGTGGTGGGGGGGGGGTGATCCCTACAGCTGGGAGGATGGTGGTGGGGGGGGGGTGATCCCTACAGCTGGGAGGATGGCGGTGGGGGGGGGTGATCCCTACAGCTGGGAGGATGGCGGTGGGGGGGGGGTGATCCCTACAGCTGGGAGGATGGCGGTGGGGGGTGGGTGATCCCTACAGCTGGAAGGATGGTGGTGGGGGGGGTTGTTTCCCTACAGCTGGGAGGATGGTGCTGGGGGGGTGGGTGATCCCTACAGCTGGGAGGATGGCGGTGGGGGGGGGTGATCCTACAGCTGGGAGTATGGTGGTGGGGGGGGTGGGTGATCCCTACAGCTGGGAGGATGGTGGTGGGGGGGGTGATCCCTACAGCTGGGAGGATGGTGGTGGGGGGGTGATCCCTACAGCTGGAAGGATGGTGGAGGGGGGGGGGGGGGGGTGATCCCTACAGCTGGGAGGATGGTGGTGGTGGGGGGGGTGGGTGATCCCTACAGCTGGGAGGATGGTGCTGGAGGGGGTGGGTGATCCCTACAGCTGGGAGGATGGTGGTGGTGGGGGGGGGTGATCCCTACAGCTGGGAGGATGGTGGTGGTGGGGGGTGATCCCTACAGCTGGGAGGATGGTGCTGGGGGGGTGATCCCTACAGCTGGGAGGATGGGGGGGGGTGATCCCTACAGCTGGGAGGATGGTGCTGGGGGGGTGATCCCTACAGCTGGGAGGATGGCGGTGGGGGGGTGATCCCTACAGCTGGGAGGATGGTGGTGGGGGGGGTGATCCCTACAGCTGGGAGGATGGTGGTGGGGGGGGGGGGGTGATTCCTACAGCTGGGAGGATGGCGGTGGGGGGGGTGATCCCTACAGCTGGGAGGATGGCGGTGGGGGGGAGGTGATTCGTACAGCTGGGAGGATGGCGGTGGGGTGGGGGGGGTGATTCGTACAGCTGGGAGGATGGTGGTTGGGGGGGGTGATCCCTACAGCTGGGAGAATGGTGCTGGGGGGGTGATCCCTACAGCTGGGAGGATGGCGGTGGGGGGGGTGATTCGTACAGCTGGGAGGATGGCGGTGGGGGGGGTGATTCGCACAGCTGGGAGGATGGCGGTGGGGGGGGGGGGTGATTCGTACAGCTGGGAGGATGGTGCTGGGGGGGGGGTGATTCGTACAGCTGGGAGGATGGCGGTGGGGGGGGTGATTCGTACAGCTGGAGGATGGGCCCGTGTACATGGAGACCTTAAAAAAATACAGAAGAGCGGAACTTTTTGGGTAACGTTTCACTTCAAAGTTAAATCAAACCTAAAGTTCCACTTTAAATTTTCCCATTAAAATGAGGAATAAAATGGAAATGTGTTTGTTGGTCGGGTATTCAGTAACTCTCCACCTACATACACATTTTCTTGACAGTCTTTATTGCGCACACCAAAACAATGTAACATTTTATTATACATGGGTGATGTTTTAAAAGCCCCCGCCAGCCCCAACCGAGTCTATGTTTTTTACGGACCTCAATAAGCCTCTGCTTTGGGGACGGGGCGGAGGCGGTGCTGACGGTGTAGTGTCACCGTTTGCTCCCTATCAAAGAATGCAGCCTAATGTATCATTAGATCTGTATCTGCATGCCCTCCCCAGCTCTTTGTATGTTTCTCATTAGATCTGTATGTTCTGTCCCGCCCCCCCCCCCCCCCGCTCTGTGTATGGTTCCTCGTTATGGTTTGTTTCTCATTAGATCTGTATGTTCTGTCCCGCCCCCCCCGCTCTGTGTATGGTTCCTCGTCACTTCCGTGACAAATTGTGATGGGTTCACTGAAGGGTAGTGTCGTGAATCCCCTGGAACGCATCAAATTTGGTGTTGGAACGCATTGCGCATGCGCAGTTCGCCGCCACGTGACTTAGGCTACATTCTGTGATAGGGAGCAGAATATGACACTGCACCGGCGTACATATGGGAGCAAGTGCTTTGTGAATACAGTACTTGCCTCTCTACGTTACGTCGGCGTAGCGCATATGAGATGCACTACGCCCTCTCAAAGATACGCCAATGTATCTGAATCCCGGCCTTTGTCTGTTCACACATGGCAATAACCTGTTGGTGGCCTCTCATGCTTGCTTTACTATTGTACCATTATGCCAACCCTCTCAAAAGACCAGCATTTCCAGATAAGGTAGAGGAGTCACCTGTGGATGTCTACTGGAGCCAACCATGGCCTGTTGAGATATGGGATATCCTTTTATATTTCTTTTTTTTTTTTTTTTTTTTTTTTTCTGAGTGTATAAAAATACCACATTCATTTTTTTTTTCTGTGTGATCTTTTGGTCTGTGTCAAGTGCAGGAAAGTCCCATACTGCGTAAACAGGGATTTATTCAGCTTGATCCCCGTATATATTCTTGGTTTTCTGTACTTTTCATTCCGATTCTGTAGTCTGCTGGTAATCTGTGTTATTCAATTGCGGCTGAGGACCTTTCTCAAGATAAATCCACAATTTGGAACATTTTTCCGTCTCTCTTCTAGTCACTGAATAGCTGGCGACAGAACCTGCAACTACAGACACCAGTATATTCCATTTCATAGGGTATGGAAGTCTCCTCTTCAAAGCACTCTGGATTATCATTGCTGTGACAGTACCTGTGACAAAAGTGGCCACCCCCTTCATGAAGGCTTGTGACTGACATGCTGCATATCCTGATAAACCCGGGTGCCTAGCCGCCACTTCATCGTCCACCCTGGATAAGCCTAGGTTCACCATCGAGCTGATCTCCGTCCCGTAGATTCCAATCTCAATTCTGCTGCGGGATTTCATCCTTTTATATTTCTATGTGCTCTTTCACCAACAAAAAAAAAGAAAGAAAAAGGGGGAGAAGCATGTTTATGATGTCTACAATTCCCTTGGTTTGTGTACATTGCAGAATATTATTGTAATTCTGTTAAAAATTCCTACCTTTTTGTTATCTATTTGTTATTACCAATTTCAGAGCAAACATGCTTCATGCTCTTCAATAAGAAGACGTGGAGGAACATGACTGTGTGAATCTTGCTTTGATTAAGCAACCAGAGATGAGAATGATAAAACCAAACAGGTTGTCTTATTTATTAAACAAGTGACCAATACACTCAAAGGAGTTATTCCCACTTACCCTGTGAAGGGTTTAAAGGGTTTGTAAAGGATTTTTTTTTTTATCTAAATAGCTACCTTTACCTTACTGCAGTCCTGGTTTCATGTCCTCATTGTTAGTTTTTGCTCTGATGTTGCTCTATTTCTTGTCTGTTGTGGACACTTCCTGGTTGTTAGTTTCCTGATAACCACAGTGATGGGAGCTTTCTAACTGTGGTCACAAACGTTCTAGCCCCCGTCCTCGGGACTACAGCAGTGCGTCATGCTCGCTCTTTAGATGATACAGACTTCAAGGAGGTGTGATTAGTGTGTGTCTAAAACCACACAGCACCGCCTCCCTTTGAATCAGTTTCGTTTCATCACCATCACTGCCCCCGCCTGGACCCCCGTCCCCTTGCTTTCTGAACAGCTCCCATACGAACAGACTGAGTCTCATTCTCAGCATCAGAAGGAAGGAGAAATCTTTTCACAAATCTACAAAATAACGGTAAAACCTCCCTGTCAGTTTAATAAACAATATGTGGGCAATATATGAATTATAATCTAATTTATGTCACTGTTTTTCCTTATGAATAATGTGTGTGCCTCCTACTAATTATTCAACAAATCGGCCCCCCCTCCCCCAACGTCCATATATCAATCCCATTCCATCCCATTCCTCTCTCAGGCATCAATCTGTCCTCTATCCATCCATCCTCCGCTATCCCCCGTCCTCCGTTATCCCTGTCTCCACTATACCAATCATTCGCTATCCTGTCTTCCAACTATCCTGGCCCTCCATTATCCCCTGTCCTCCACTATTCCAGGCCTCTGTTATCCCCGTCCTTCACTATCCCAGGCCTCTGTTATCCCTGTCCTTCACTATCCCAGGCCTTCGCTATCCCTGTCTTCCGTTTACCCTATTTTCCACTATCCCTGTCTTCCCCTATCCCACGTTATCCCTGTCCTCCACTATCCTGGGCCTCCATTATCCCTGTCCTTCACTATCCCTGTCTTCCCCTATCCGCTATTCCTTTCTTCCCCTATCCCAGGCCTCCACTATACCCGTCCTCCGTTAACCCTGTCTTCCACTATCCTGGGCCTCCGTTATCCCTGTCCTTCACTATCCCTGTTTTCCCCTATCCGCTATCCCTGTCTTCCCCTATCCCAGGCCTCCACTATCCCAGTCCTCCGCTATCCCTGTCTTCCACTATCCTGGGCCTCCATTATCCCTGTCATCCGCTATCCCTGTCTTCCCCTATCCGCTGTTCCCTGTCTTCCCCTATCCCAGGCCTCTGTTATCCCTGTCCTCCGCTATCCCCATCCTCCTTTATCACTATCCCAGGCCTCTGTTATCCTTGTCCTCCACTATCCCAGGCCTCCATTATCCCTGTCTTCCGCTATCCCTGTCTTCCCCTATCCCAGACCTCTGTCATCCCTGTCCTCCATTATCCCCGTCCTCTGTTATCCCTGTCCTCCGTTATCCCTGTCCTCCACTATCCCCGTCCTCCGTTATCCCTGTCCTCCCACTATCCCAGACCTCCGTTATCCCTGTCCTCCACTATCTTCAGGCCTCCGTTATCCCTGTCCTCCACTATCCCTGTCTTCCACTATCCTGGGCCTCCGTTATCCCTGTCTTCACTATCCCTGTCTTCCCTATCGGCTTATCCCTGTCCTCCCCTATCCCAGGCCTCCACTATCCCTGTCCTCCACTATCCTGGGCCTCCGTTATCCCTGTCCTTTCACTATCCCTGTCTTCCCCTATCCGCTATCCCTTTCTTCCCCCTATCCCAGGCCTCCACTATCCCCCATCCTCCGCTATCCCTGTCTTTGCACTATCCTGGGCCTCCGTTATCCCTATCCTATCCTCCACTATCCTGGGCCTCCGTTATCCCTGTCCTTCACTATCCCTGTCTTCCCCTATCCGCTATCCCTTTCTTCCCCTATCCCAGGCCTCCACTATCCCCGTCCTCTCCTATCCCTGTCTTCCACTATCCTGGGGCCTCCGTTATCCCTATCTTCACTATCCCTGTCTTCCCCTATCTGCTATCCCTGTCTTCCCCTATCCCAAGCCTCCACTATCCCCGTCCTCCGCTATCCTGTCTTCCACTATCCTGGGCCTCCATTATCCTGTCCTCCGCTATCACTGTCTTCCCCCTATCCGATATCCCTGTCTTCCGCTATCCCTGTCTTCCGCTATCCCTGTCTTCCCCTATCCCAGGCCCTCCGTTATCCCTGTCCTCGCTATCCCAGGCCTCCGCTATCCCCCATACTCCTTTATCACTGTCTCCACTATCCAGGCTTCCACTATCCCTGGCCTTCGCTATCCCTCGTCTTCCACTACTCCAGGCCTCCGTTATCCCCTTCCTCTGCTATCCCCGGCCCCCTGGGTTGGAGGACACAGGGGGACACTGATGGTGGGTTGGAGGACACAGGGGGACACTGATGGTGGGTGGACACAAGGGTACACTGGTGGTGGGTGACGGGGCGCACTGTGGGGGGTGGAAGGCACAGGGAGGACACTGTGGGTGGGTAGAGGACACAGGGGGACACTGATGCTGGGGTGGGTGGAGGACACAGGGGGGCTGATATTTACTTATGCTCTGTGCGCTGCGCTGGTTCATGCCTTAATTAGTGCGCCGGGTGAGGCTTAATTAGGCGCATCATGAACCAGCGTAGCAGCCGGCGCATTGAAAGTAATATGTAAAGCCGCGCCGAACTCCCTATAGAAGTCTATGGGAGAAATCAAAAGTGTTAATTTTAAGGCTAATCTGCAAGTTTTGTCCTAAAAAGTGTTTGGGGACCTCAGTCCCTGCCCCAGGGAATATGTATCAATGTTTTTTTTATTTTTTTAAAACGGCCGTTTTTTCGGGGAGCAGTGTGAAATTAATAATTCTTAAAGTGAAACAATAAAAGTGAAATATTCCTTTAAATTTCATACCTAGGGGGGGGTGTAATGTCAACATGTGAAATAGCGCAATTTTTCCCGCACTTAGAATGCCCCCCTGCACAAAATGACATTCAGAAGGAAAAAAGTCATTTAAAAATTCACACGCGGTATAATGAATTGTCGGCTCTGACAATTCTAAAGGGATTCATTCATAAAACAAAAACAAAAAATGTGTAGGGGTTCCCCCAAATTAAATTACCAGGCCCTTCAGGTCTGGAATGGATATTAAGGGGAACCCCCGACGTTATATTAAAAACCCAAAAAAAAAAAGACGTATGCGGTTCCCGGCAAATATCCATTCCAGGCCCTTCAGGTCTGGTGTGGATTTTAGGGGAACTCCACCCCAAATTGAAAAAAAAAATGGCGTGGAGTCCCCCCTAAAAATCCACACCAGACCCTTATCCCGAGCACGTTGACCTGGCCGGCCGCAGAAAAAGAGGGGGGGGACAGAGTGCGGCCCCCCCCTCTCCTGAACCGCACCAGGCACCATGCCCTCAACATTGGGTGAGGATGTCCCATGTTGATGGGGACAAGGGCCTCATCCCACAACCCCTTGTCCCGGTGCGTTGTGGGGGTCTGCGGGGCGCGGGGGCTCTTATCAGATCTGGAAGACCCCTGTAACAAAGGGCCCCCAGATACCTGCCCCCCCCTATGTGAAATGGTAATGGAGGTACATTGGGTACATTGTTAAATGTCAGAAGTGTTAAAAATGACAGTAGCCGGTTTTTGACAAATCTTTTAATAAAATCTTCTTTTCTTCTTTCCTTCGGGTTTTTTCCGCTGCTTCTTTCTTGGGTCTTCTCGTCCACATCTTGCCCGACGTGTTCTTCTATCTTCTCCGTCCGTCCTTCAGCCTTCTGGTCCCGCATCTTGCCCGTTGTCTTCTCCTGTCTTCTTCTCCGTCCGTCCGCCAGCCTCCTCGTCCGCATCTTGTGTCTTCTCCGGTCTTCTTCTCGGTCCGCCAGCCTTCTCGTCCACATCTTTTTCTTCCCCGGACCCAGCGTTTGAATTTGATTTGGCCGCCGTGTTGCGCTCCTGGGACCCGCCCCCCTCTGACGCCACAAGTAAACTCCTTAGAAGGTCATGTGCGTCAGAGGGGGGTGGGGTCACAGAGCGTCACACGGCGGGGGAATTCAATTTCAAACGCGCCGCCCGGAGAAGAAGATGGCGCCGCTTCCAATTGAAGTTCCCGCCGTGTCACACTCATGTGACCCCACCCCCCTCTGACGCACATATGCCACACGCGGACTTTCATATGAGTTTACCTGTGGCGTCAGAGGGGGGCGGGTCCCAGGAGCGGGAACACGGCGGCCAAATCAAATTTAAACGCTGGGTCCGGGGAAGAAAAAGATGCGGACGAGAAGGCTGGCGGACGGACGGAGAAGAAGACAGGAGAAGACAACGGGCAAGATGCGGGACCAGAAGGCTGAAGGACGGACGGAGAAGATAGAAGAACACGTCGGGCAAGATGTGGACGAGAAGACCCAAGAAAGAAGCAGCGGAAGAAACCCGAAGGAAAGAAGAAAATAAGATTTTATTAAAAGATTTGTCAAAAACCGGCTACTGTCATTTTTAACACTTCTGACATTTTTTTGGGGGTGAAATGGTAGAGGTACAATGTACCCCATTACCATTTCACATAGGGGGGGGCAGGATCTGGGGGTCCCCTTTGTTAAAGGGGTCTTCCAGATTCTGATAAGCCCCCCGCCCGCAGACCCCCACAACCACCGGGCAAGGGTTGTGGGGATGAGGCCCTTGTCCCCATCAACATGGGGACATCCTCCCCATGTTGAGGGCATGTGGCCTGGTGCGGTTCAGGAGAGGGGGGGGGCCGCACTCTGTCCCCCCCCTCTTTTCTGCGGCCGGCCAGGTCAACGTGCTCGGATAAGGGTCTAGTGTGGATTTTTAGGGGGACTCCACGCCATTTTTTTTCAATTTGGGGTGGAGTTCCCCTTAAAATCCACACCAGACCTGAAGGGTCTGGTATGGATATTTGGGGGGACCCCACGCCATTTTTTTGGGGGGTTTTTACGGCGGGGTTCCCCTTAATATCCATTCCAGACCTGAAGGGCCTGGTAATTTAATTTGGAGGGACCCCCATTTTTGTTTTTTTTGTTTTTTGTTTTTATTATTTTTAATGAGCAATGACTGTATTCTTTATAGCCATGAGTACTTTAAACTTCCTTTTTTTTGTTTCACTTCAGAAATGACATCTTGTACAGGGACAGTTCTAAGCACGGGAAACATGCGTGTACCCCCCTCCCCCCCTGTATGAAATTTAAAGGAATATTTCACTTTTATTATTTCACTTTAACCACTTCCATACCGCGCCTATTCTGGCACTTCTCTCCTTCATGTAAAAATTAGATTTTGTTCCTGGGAAATTAATCAGGACCCCCAAACATTATATATAATTTTTTAGCAGACACCCTAGGGAATAAAGTTAGCGGTCATTTTTTATTTGATTTCCAACGGTATTTGCGCAATAATTTTTCTAACGCCTTTTTTTTTGGCCCAAAAAAAAAACACGGTTCATGAATTAAAAAAAAAAAAAAACAGTAAAGTTAGCCCAATTTTTATGGATAATGTTAAAGATGATGTTACATCGAGTAAATAGATACCTAACTTGTCACACTTTAATATTGTACACACTCATGGAATGGCGCCAAACTTCGGGACATAAAAATATCCATAGGCGATGCTTGTTTTTTTTTACAGGTGACCAGTTCAGAGTTACAGAGGAGGTCTAGGGCTAGAATTATTGCTCTCGCTCTAACGCACGCGTCAATACCTCACATGTGTGGTTTGAATGGTGTTTACATATGTGGGTGGGACTTACATGCATATTCGCTTCTGAGTGCGAGCTTCTAGGGACAGGGGCGTTATTTTATTTTTTTGTTTGTTTTTTTTACCTCATATTTTTCTTCTTGCACTTTTTTGACACTTTTTTTCCTATTACAAGGAATGTAAACATCCTTTGTAATAGGACTAGTGTGTGACAGGTCCTCTTTATGGAGAGAGGCGGGGTCAATAAGGCTGGAAAGCATGGTATTGAAAAAAAATAAAAAAGATCTCATGCTTTCAGCTGCAACCATGTTCGTTCAGCACAGTGGTGTAGTGTATAGCACTTTGACCTAGCAGCAAAAGGGTCGCTGGTTCGAATCCAGCCCGTGACACCATCTGCATGGAGTTTGCATGTTCTCCCTGTGCCTGCGTGGGTTTCCTCCCACAATATAAAAACACGCTGTAAATCGGATCCGGTCTAAATAAGCCCTAATACGCAGTAGTATATTTAGGTTTTGTTCTGCCCTAGGCCTGACTACATATCTGCACCTCCTAATAGAAAAATGACCCACCCCTTCCTGTCAAGGTCACACCCTGTTTTTGTATGACCCGCCCAGGAATTTTCAGGGGACCCACACACTAGTTCTGGGGGGGAGGGGGGGCACTGGATTCCCTTAACCACTTCCATACCAGGCACTTACGCACCTTCCCGCCCAAGCCAATTTTCAGCTTTCAGCACTGTCGCACTTTGAATGGCAATTGCGCGGTCATACAACACTGTACCCAAACAAAATTGGCGTCCTTTTTCCCCCACAAATAGAGCTTTCTTTTGTTGGTATTTGATCACCTCTGCGATTTTTTTTTTGCGCAACAACTAAAAAAAGACTGCAAATTTTGAAAAAAAAAACGTTTTTATTTTTTTATGTTAATTTTTTTGTAAATACGTTTTTCTCTTTCAATTACGGGCACTGATATGGCGGCACTGATGGGCACCGATGAGATGGCACTGATGGACATCGATGAGGTAGTACTGACGGGCACAGATGAGGTGGCATTGATTGGCGGCGCTGGTATGCGGCACTGATGGGCACTCATAGGCGGCACTCATGGGCGGCACAGATGGGCACTCATGGGCGGCACTTATGGGTGGCACTGATGGATACTTATGGGTGGCACAGGTGGGCACTGATAGGTGGGCACTGTGCATGGATGGGCACTGTGGGGTGGCACTGATGGACACTGTGGGGTGGCACTGATTTCCCCAGGTTGCCAGTCAGTGCCCATTTGTGGGCACTGATTGGCATCTTTTTTCTTTTTTTTTAATGCTTTTTTTTTTTTTTTTCCATATTTTTTTTTTTTGCCCACCCTGGTGGTCCAGGGTGGGCATCCCTGGTGGTCCAGTGTGGTGATCCGAGGGGGGGCTGCGCTGATAAACAATCAGCGCGAACGCCCCGTGTCAGGAGAGCCGCCGATCGGCTCTCCTATACTCGCGTCTGTCAGACGCGAGTGAGGAAGAGCCATCGATGGCTCTTCCTGTTTACATCGTGATCAGCCGTGATTGGACAGGGCTGATCACGTGGTAAAGAGTCTCTGTCTCCGTGAGAGACTCTTTACCGAGATCGGAGATGCAGGGTGTCAGACTGACACCCCGCATCACCGATCGCCGCGCTGTGTGCCCCCACAGGCGCGCGCGGCATGAAATCCTGCAGGACGTCCTGTCAGGATTGTGTAACCACTTCCCGGACGTAAATCGGCCATAGGCTGGGCGGGAAGTGGTTAATTTGCATAGTTTTTCTCTCACTTCCTGTTTGGCTATGGGGCAGGAAGTGAAGGCAAATCTCCCCAATTGGACACAGATAATACAAAATAAACTGACAGGGCCTATAACCCTCCCTCACTCTATCCAAAATAAAGAAAATAAAACGTGTTTTAGTGTTGATTATAGTTCTAGTCAGGGGCGGCCGACTCTGACCATTGAGTCACTCGGGCACCTGCCACGAGGGCCCCATGCCACTAGGGGGCCCCATCGGGTTGCCAGGCCTCAGATAAAACCAGGGACAGTATGTAAAAATCTGCTGTTTTTTTTTTAGATCTGTCCCTGATATGTCCGAAAATGACATGCTTTTAATGTGAATATCACAAGATTTTTAGCTTGCGCCGCCTCTGCACTACCTCCCTGGCGTGGTGGCCATCTGTAAGCCAGAGGGGCCCCCACCCATACTCTTCTATTGCCCGGGCCGGGCCCCCATGAGTTGTCAGTCCGCCCCCTGATGCGCTCTAGTTTAAGCACAAATTTCATAGAGTTTTATTGAGAGCCCTAAGAAAATATAACCATGCCAATAGGCCAGCGATACAGCGTGGCTAATATGTATGAATGCTGTGCTTAGAGCACCCCCACCCAATGTTAACTAAAATATTATTAATTTGCAAATAAGTATTATCTGCTCATTTTTTTTGGGGATGTCTGCACCCCTGATAGTGACAACATTTGTGAGGTGTCTTCACCCTTTCTAATTCATTCACTTCCTGTCACATAGCCAAACAGGAAGTGAGGGTAAAAACCTCTACTAATATCTTTTCTTGGGGACACAGAGATCAATTAAATAGTTTCCCATTATGTAAATTGCACTCTAGCATTTTGCGGTGTACACCCCAAATTATTAGGCTCTTGGACTTTGGGGACCATTTACTAAAGGCAAATCCACTTGCACTACAAGTGCCAAAGCGAGGAAGAAACAAAACAACTTTGCTTCTACAGGGATTGATGTTAAAACCATCAGTGCTTCCTCTCTGATTTTCAGTCAACTATGCCTGTACTGCCAGAGTGGCTTTGCCTTTACTAAAACCCAAACTAATTATCATTTGGGGCAAGGGATCCTCAAACTACGGCCCTCCAGCTGTTGTAGAACTACACCACCCATGAGGCCTTGTAATGCATGACATTCACAGACATGACTAGGCCATGATGGGAATTGTAGTTCCTGAACAACTGGAGGGCCGTAGTTTGAAGACCCATGATTTAGGGGTGTACACAGCAGTGCTGGAGTGCAATTTGCTTTAATGGGGACACTAGTTAGATTGACCTGTGTCCCCAAGAAAAGACACTGGTAGAGGTTTTAACCTCACTTCCTGTCAGACTGATGTGACAGGAAAGCATAAAGCCAATTTTAAGAAAAGGGACACAAAGCTCAACCCCAAAAAAAACACAAGCAGGGGTTCCTAACACACACTTGGCTTCCCTCAACACCCACAATTAGAATAGGATTGCCTTTGCCCTAGATTTAAGCACAGTGCTGTAAATCAGCACTTCAAGCCTGTCCACCAATACGCCCCCCCCCCCCCCCCCACACACACATTTCATGATTACACACAGGAAAGAAGCTTAGACAAAAATCACACCTAATTTGTTAGGCCCTAACCTAGTTCAGCTGCAGCTGTCAAAATATGTTGCATGAAAAAGTAACAAAAAACAAACTTCAAAATTTTAAAGTAATTTTTATTGGTCAACAAAACAAGGAAAGAAAAAAAACAAACAAACACACACAAACAAAAATACATTTCAAAACTCAAATAAACAGATTTAAAGTCGCAAACATCTTCACAATTTTGTCATAAAATAAGGCCACAAGAGACAAATACATCAAAGTGAACATCATTTAAAAATAAACAAAAACCATTGGCAAACTAAAAACCCATGCAACAAACCACATTTGTGTTCCGCAACAGCATTTCTGCCTGCCCCTATGAGGGCAGCTGAGGACTGATCGATGCACGGTTTTTTATAACATGTGCTAGTAATGAAGCAATTGAAATCACATGAACAAATTGCAGTCTCTAGTGTGGGTGACTTACTTACGCAAGTCCCGCCCACATATATAAACATCGTTCAAACCACACATGTGAGGTATTGACGCGTTGCGTTAGAGCGAGAGCAATACTTTTAGCACTAGACCTTCTTTGTAACTATTAAACTGGTAACCTGGAAAAAAAAGAAAAAGGTCGCCTATGGGATATTCACGGAATGAATTTTGGCCCCCCATTGCCAGGAGTGTTTCAATAGTAAAGCGTGACATGTAAGGTATCTATTTACTCGGTTGTAACTCATCTTTCACATTATCCCCATAAATTGGGCTAACTTTAGTGTTTTGTTAATTTTTAACACTTGAGCCCCGGACCATATTGCTGGTCAATGACCGGGCCAGTTTTTGTGATTCGGCACGGCGTCGCTTTAACTGACAATTGCGCAGTCGTGCGACGTGGCCTCCCAAAACCAATTGGCAACCTTTTTGTTTTCCCACAAGAGAGCTTTATTTTGGTGTGGTATTTGATCACTTCTGCGTTTTTTTTATTTTTTTTAGAGCTCTAACCAAAAATATAGAGCGACAATTTTAAAAAATAAAGAATTATTTTTACTTTTTGCTCTATTAAAATATCCCCAAAAATATATATTCTAAAAAATAAAAAAACCTCAGTTTAGGCCGATACGTATTCTACATCTTTTTGGTTCCAAAAAATCGCCAAATAGCGTTTAGTGTTGGTTTTGGCAAAAGTTATAGCGTCTACAAAATATGGCTTTTTTTTGTTTTAACTAGTTATTGCGGCGATCAGCGATTTTTATCGGTTACTGCGACATTATGGCGGACACATCGGACACTTTTTTGGAACCATTGGCATTTTTCTGCGATCAGTGCTGTAAAAATGCATTGCCTTACTATAAAAATGCCACTGGCAGGGAAGGGGTAACATAGGTGCGAGGGAGGGGTTAAATATGTTCCCTGGGTGTGTTCTAACTGAAGGGGGGGGTGGGACTGACATGGGTAATGACAGATCGCTGTTCATGAAGGGGAACTCCAGACCCCAAAAAAAAATAACGTGGGTTCCCTCAGGTGCATACAGGTCTTAGGCTTGGTCTGGAACATAAGGGGTTAACCCGCGCAAAAAAAACAGTGGGGTCGTCCCCCAAGATCCAGACCAAGCCCTTATCCCAGGCACGCAGTCTGGCCAGACAGGAATGGGGGTGGGGACGAGCGAGCGCCAACCCCCCTCCTGAGCCTGTACCAGACCACATGCCCTCAACATGGGGGAGTGTGTGCTGTGGGGGAGGGGGGCACTGCCCCCCACCCCAAAGCACTCTTGTCCCCATGTCGATAGGGACAAGAGCCTCTTCCCGACAACCCTGGCCGTTGGTTGTCGGGGTATGCGGGCAGAGGGCTTATCAGAATCTGAGAGGCCCCTTTAATAAAAGGGGCCCCCAGATTCCGGCCCGCCACCCTATGTGAATGAGTATGGGGTACATCGTACCTCTACCCATTCACATGGGGGAAAGTGTAAAGTAAAATAAAAACACCACACAGAATAAAATATTTTATTAATCTGCTCGGAGCCCCCCCTTTCTCTTTAGCTCTCTTACACGAGGGGGTTTCTTCTCTCCCGATCTTCCGCCGGGACCCTGGGCTTCGGTGATTTCTGCCGAGGGAGGGCGCCATCCCTCGGTCCTCTCCGGAGCCTTCCGCCAGGGTTCCGGTCTTCCTGCGTCTTCTGCCGGGGGTGCGCCAACTCCAGGTCTTTTCTCTTCTGTCTTCTCTGCTCCCTCTTCTGCCTGGCTCCCCCGCGGAGCCAGGGCTTTCTTCCGTCTTCTTTCTTCTCTCTTCCTTCTTCTGCCTGTCTCCTCCGGGAGCACAGGCTGTCTCCGCTGTCTTCCTCCCTTCTCTTCCATTGGATGTTGACACGACGAGGTCCGGCGCTGGAATGCCCCAGGGAATGTGATGTCACATGGGTTGAGGTCACATGGTGGCATTACCCTATATAAGTCCATGCCCGCCGCTGACCGGCCATGTCAGCGCGGAACCTCGTCGTCTGTCAACATCCAATGGAAGAGAAGGGACGAGGACAGCGCAGACAAGCCCTGTGCTCCCGGAGGAGGAGACAGGCAGAAGAAGGAAGAGAGAAGAAAGAAGACGGAAGAAAGCCCTGGCTCCGCGGGGGAGCCAGGCAGAAGAGGGAGCAGAGAAGACAGAAGAGAAAAGACCTGGAGTTGGCGCACCCCCGGCAGAAGACCAGGAAGACCGGAACCCTGGCGGAAGGCACCGGAAAGACCGGGGGATAGGCGCCATCCCCCGGCAGAAGACCCCGAAGTCCGGATGCCCCCCCCCTAATGTAAAAAGAGCTTAAATGGAGGTGGGGCATCCGGCGGAAGGCTCCGGAGAGGACCGAGGGATGGCGCCCTCCCCCGGCAGAAATCACCGAAGCCCAGGGTCCCGGCGGAAGATCGGGAGAGAAGAAACCCCCCCTTGTAAGAGAGCTAAAGAAGAAAGGGGGGGCTCCGGAGCAGATTAATAAAATATTTATTCTGTGTGGTGTTTTATTTTACTTTACACTTTCCCCCATGTGAATGGGTAGAGGTACGATGTACCCCATACTCATTCACATAGGGTGGGGGGCCGGTATCTGGGGGCCCCCTTATTAAAGGGAGCTCGCAGATTCCGATTAGCCCCGCCCGCATACCCCGACAACCAATGGCAAGGGTTGTCGGGAAGAGGCTCTTGTCCCTATCGACATGGGGACAAGAGTGCTGTGGGGTGGGGGGGCAGTGCCCCCCTCCCCCACAGCACACACTCCCCCATGTTGAGGGCATGCGGTCTGGTACGGCTCAGGAGGGGGGGGGCGCGCTCGCTCGTCCCCACCCCCATTCCTGTCCGGGCCAGACTGCGTGCTTGGGATGAGGGCTTGGTTTGGATCTGGGGGGGGTACCCCCGCACCGAATCGGCGCGGGTTTAACCCCTCACGTTCCGGACCAAGCCTAAGAGCCTAATGTAGCCCTGAAGGGGGACCCGCGCCGATTTCAAGTTTGAAATTTGGCGCGGAGTTCCCCTTCATGGCTGAAAACGGCTCGGAGATTCCTGTGCGCCGCGTCACGCAGCGCAATCATGGGTACGCCGCTTGGTATTTACCAAGATTTTCACGGCGTACTGACAAGGCGCACGGGAAGCGCCGAAATTTCTCTCTGCGCATGCCCAGTATGCAAATGAACCTCCCGAGGTTCAGGCGCACTGTGCAAGCGTACGGGGATCTGTTTTCAAAAAACACTTTCCCTTTCAATTCGGCCCGCCAAACACATTCAAACACATGTCACTTCACTTCCCCTGCATCCCCCCACCTCCCCCCTAATAAACTCCCGCCCAAACCCCCGCAATTTACAGTTCAATGTGCCGTGCGCCAGGTCTGTACTGGTGCACAATGCACCCTCTCCTGGGCGCACGGAGCACATTAGTAACTAGGGAAATACACTGCACTAGCAGCGTATTTCTTTAGTAAATGTCAAAACGGCTGCTACTCCTGCTTTTACTCCATGAGTCATGGAGTAAAGGCTTGGTAAATCAGCCCCAGGGGGACACTGATGGTGGGTGGGTGGACGGAGGACACAGGGGGCCTGATTTACCAAGCCTTTACTCCATGACTCATGGAGTAAAAGCAGGAGTAGCAGCCGTTTGGCCATTTACTAAAGAAATACGCTGCTAGTGCAGTGTATTTCCCTAGTTACTAATGTGCTCCGTGCGCCCAGGAGAGGGTGCATTGTGCACCAGTACAGACCTGGCGCACGGCACATTAAACTGTAAATTGCGGGGGTTCGGGCGGGAGTTTATTAGGGGGGAGGTGGGGGGATGCAGGGGAAGTGAAGTGACATGTGTTTTGAAGTGTTTGGCGGGCCGAATTGAAAGGGAAAGTGTTTTTTGAAAACAGATCCCCGTACGCTTGCACAGTGCGCCTGAACCTCGGGAGGTTCATTTGCATACTGGGCATGCGCAGAGAGAAAAGTCAGGGATTCCCGTGCGCCTTGTCAGTACGCCGTGAAAATCTTGGTAAATACCAAGCGGCGTACCCGTGAATGCGCTGCGTGACGCGGTGCACGGGAATCTCCGAGCTGTTTTCAGCCCTGAAGGGGAACTCCGCGCCAAATTTCAAACTTGAAATCGGCGCGGGTCCCCCTCCAGGGCTACATTAGGCTCTTAGGCTTGGTCCGGAACGTGAGGGGTTAAACCCGCGCCGATTCGGCGCGGGGGTCCCCCCCAGATCCAAACCAAGCCCTCATCCCAAGCATGCAGTCTGGCCCGGACAGGAATGGGGGCAGGGACGAGCGAGCGCCCCCCCCCCCTCCTGAGCCGTACCAGACCACATGCCCTCAACATGGGGGAGTGTGTGCTGTGGGGGAGGGGGGCACTGCCCCCCCACCCCACAGCACTCTTGCCCCCATGTCGATAGGGACAAGAGCCTCTTCCCGACAACCCTTGCGATTGGTTGTCGGGGTATGCGGGCGGGGCTAATCGGAATCTGCGAGCTCCCTTTAACCTCCCTGGCGGTATGATTCTTTCAGAAAAAACATGCTGAAAGCGGTACCATTATTTGCAAGGAAATTTGGCGTTTTATATTGTAGGTCTGTCATTTTTAGAAATAACTCACTTAAATCTGACCAAACAAGCTTCTAATAGGCATCCCTCGTATGACATTTTTTTAATTAAAATTATAAATTATAATATAATAAATAATTATAAATAATTATAACAAATAATAATATAATTATAATAAAAATTATTCAATAATGTAATCAAATCAAAATCACTGAAATTTGCTCAGTTGCAGAATTGTTGCTGTCATTATTTTTTTTTTTTTATGACGAATTTCCCCACAAATCGCTATCGCACAATTCTGCAAGTGATTATAATTTATTATCGCTGTTTTTTAGCTGATCTAAAACTATTTTTGACATAAAGGGACACTTTTGGTTGCTATGGACAATCTCCAGTTTGCAGGGAGAAAGAAACGTTTTTATTATATAAAATGACATGCATGACACAGGACAGACCACTAGGGACAAGGGGGGTGTGTTTTTTTTACATACAGTACTGTAATCTATAAGATTACAGTATACTGTATGTAATGTGTTTGTTTACTTTTTTGAATTTGGCGCCGTTCTCCGTCCCCGTGCGTCGTAACGTCGCAGGGAACGGAGATCGGCGTCACACGGAGGCACTGTGTGAATCGAGCGAGGTCCCGCTCGCTCACACAGCGCGGTGGCATCGCTGGATCCAGGGACAAGGTAAGTAACTTTGCCTGTGGATCTAGCGAGGCAAGCCCGAGTCTGACTCGGGGTTACCGCTCGCAGCAGGAAAATCTAACCCCGAGTCAGACTCGGGAACACCGCCAGGCAGGTTAATAAGGGGGCCCCCAGATGCCGGCCCCCCACCCTATGTGAATGAGTATGGGGTACATCGTACCTCTACCCATTCACATGGGGGAAATGTAAAGTAAAATAAAACACCACACAGAATAAAATATTTTATTAATCAGCTCCGGAGCCCCCCCTTTCTTCTTTAGCTCTCTTAGAAGGGGGGGTTTCTTCTCTCCCGATCTTCTGCCGGGACCCTGGGCTTCGGTGATTTCTGCCGGGGGAGGGCGCCATCCCTCGGTCCTCTCCGGAGCCTTCCGCCGGATGCCCCCACCCCATTTAAGCTCTTTTTCATTAGGGAGGGGCATCCGGACTTCGGGGTCTTCTGCCGGGGGATGGCGCCTATCCCCCGGTCTTTCCGGTGCCTTCCGCCAGGGTTCCGGTCTTCCTGGTCTTCTGCCGGGAGTGCGAGTGCACCCCCCCCCCCCCCCGCAGAAACCCGTCGTGGAAGCCCGGGACCCTCCCCCAAAGGCAGGAGCCTCACTGGTGAAGGGGGTCCCGGTGAATTACGTCGCTGGGGTGGGGTGCCAGTGCACCCCCCCCCACAGAAACCGTCGTGGAAGCCCGGGACCCTCCCCCAAAGGCAGGAGCCTCACTGGTGAAGGGGGTTCCGGCAGAAGATGGCGAAGCCCGGGGCCTAATGGGGTGGTGGTGGTGGGGGGCCCCGGCAGAAGACCCCCGGCTGACTAATTAATTTTTAAATGTGTATTATTTTTTTCCATTTTTTTCCCCAGGTGAATGGGTAGGGGTACAATGTACCCCATACTCATTCACATAGGGTGGGGGGCCGGAATCTGGGGACCCCTTTATTAAAGGGGTCTCTCAGATTCTGATAAGCCCTCCGCCCGCATACCCCGACAACCAACGGCCAGGGTTGTCGGGAAGAGGCTCTTGTCCCTATCGACATGGGGACAAGAGTGCTTTGGGGTGGGGGGGCAGTGCCCCCCTCCCCCACAGCACACACTCCCCCATGTTGAGGGCATGTGGTCTGGTATGGCTCAGGAGGGAGGGGGGCGCTCGCTCGTCCCCACCCCCATTCCTGTCTGACCAGACTGCGTGCCTGGGATAAGGGCTTGGTTTGGATCTTGGGGGGGACCCCACGCTATTTTTTTTGCGCGGGTTTAACCCCTTATGTTCCAGACCAAGCCTAAGAGCCTGGTATGCACCTGGAGGGAACCCACCTTATTTTTTTTTTGGGGGTCTGGAGTTCCCCTTCATGAACAGCGATCTGTCATTTACACATGTCAGTCCCACCCCCCCCCCTACAGTTAGAACACACCCAGGGAACATATTTAACCCCTCCCTCGCACCTAGTGTTAACCCCTTCCCTGCCAGTGGCATTTTTAGAGTAAGCAATGCATTTTTACAGCACTGATCGCTAGAAAAATGCCAATGGTTCCAAAAAAGTGTTCGATGTGTCCGCCATAATGTCGCAGTACCGATAAAAATCGCTGATCGCCCCAATAACTAGTTAAAACAAAAAAAAAATATTTTTTAGACGCTATAACTTTTGCCAAAACCAAACACTAAACGCTATTTGCGATTTTTTGGAACCAAAAAGATGTAGAATACGTATCGGCCTAAACTGAGGGGTTTTTTATTTTTTAGAATATATATTTTTGGGGATATTTATTATAGCAAAAAGTAAAAATAAGTTTTACATATGTGGGCGGGACTTACGCAAGTCCCGCCCACATATATAAACATCGTTCAAACCACACATGTGAGGTATTGACGCGTGCGTTAGAGCGAGAGCAATACTTTTACCACTAGACCTTCTTTGTAACTATAAACTGGTAACCTGGAAAAAAAAGAAAAAGGTCGCCTATGGGGATATTCACGGAATTAATTTTGGCCCCATTGCAGGAGTGTTTCCAATAGTAAAGCGTGACATGTAAGGTATCTATTTACTCAGTGTAACATCATCTTTCACATTATCCCCAAAAATTGGGCTCACTTTTGTGTTTTGTTAATTTTTAACCACTTGAGCCCGGACCATATTTCTGGTCAATGACCGGGCAGGTTTTTGTGATTCGGCACGGCGTCGCTTTAACTGACAATTGCGCAGTCGTGCGACGTGGCTCCCAAACAAATTTGGCAACCTTTTTTTTCCCACAAATAGATTATTATATGTGCGTGTTTACTTCTGTCTTTAACACCTCCCCTTCAGGCTGGAAAGCATCAGATCAGGGGAAACCAAAAAAAAAAGCTCTCATTCCATTGCAGCTTGGTTCCTACATGTGTGATGAACTGAGCATGCTCAAACACTTAGAAAAAAAATATCCTTTCTTTTTAAAAGGTGAAAAACACTCCTTGGATGCTCATAGAGCGTGGTTTGGGTTAATTGCAGGTGTGCCCAATTACAAGCTCACCCAAACTAGAGACTGCAATTTGTTCATGTGATTTCAATTGCTTCATTACTAGCACTGTTATAAAAAGCTTGGATCGATCAGTCCTCAGCTGCCCTCAGAAGGGGCAGGCTGGCAGAAATGCTGTTGCTAAACACAAATGTGGTTTGTTGCATGGGTTTTGTTTTATTTTGCCAATGGTTTTGGTTTATTTTTAAATGATGTTCACTTTGATGTATTTGTCTATGTGGCCTTATTTTATGAAAAATGTGTGAAGCTATGGTTATTTAGAATTTTGAAATGTATTTTTGTTTGTGTTTGTTTGTTTGTTTGTCTTTTTTTGCTTTCCTTGTTTTGTTGACCAATAAAAATTACTTTAAAATTGTTAAGTTTGTCTTTTGTTACTTTTTCATGCTACATATGTTGACAGCTGCAGCTGAAATCGGTTTGGGCCTAACAAATTATGTGTGTCTAAGCTTCTTTCCTGGTGTGTAATCATGAAATGTTTGCCATGTTTATTCTCCATGACTTTAAAGACAAAACTGTTAAGTATTTTCTTTTTTCTGCAGTGGTCCTCAGCCCTCAAGTACCCCCGACAGGACATGTTTTGTGGATTTCTCTTATCAAGAATTGCTGTCCAGACTGTATTTTAAAGCACATGTGCAAGATGAAGGAAAACCTGCAAACATGGCCTGTGGGGGGGGGGGGGGGGGTTTGCTATTGGTGGACAGGCTTGACGTGCTGATTTACAGCACTGTGCTTAAATCTAGCGCAAGGCAATCCTATTCAAATTGTGGGTGTTTGAGGGAAGCCAAGTGAGTGTTAGAACCCCTGCTTTGTGTTTTTTTATTTTTGTGTTGAGCTTTGTGTCCCTTTTCTTAAAATTGGCTTCACTTCCTGTCACACAGCTGAACAGGAAGTGAGGTTAAAACCCTACCAATCTCATTTCTTGGGGACACAGGTCAATCTAACTAGTGTCCCCATTAAGCAAATTGCACTCCAGCACTGCTGTGTACACCCCAAATCATGGGTCTTCAAACTACGGCCCTCCAGTTGTTCAGGAACTACAATTCCCATCATGCCTAGTCATGTCTGTGAATGTCAGTGCATTACAAGGCCTCATGGGATGTGTAGTTCTACAACAGCTGGAGGGCCGTAGTTTGAGGATCCCTGCCCCAAATGATTATTTAGTTTGGGGTTTAGTAAAGGCAAAGCCACTCTGCAGTACAAGCATAGTTGCTGAAAATCAGAGAGGAAGCACTGATGGTTTTAACATCCAATCCTGTAGAAGCAAAGTTGTTTTGTTTTCTTCCTTGCTTTGCACTTGTAGGAGTGGATTTGCCTTTAGTAAATGGACCCCAAAGTCCAAGATCCCTAATAATTTGGGGTGTACACAGCAAAATGCTAGAGTGCAATTTACATAATGGGAAACTATTTAGATTGATCTCTGTGTCCCCAAGAAAAGATATTAGTAAGGTTTTACCCTCACTTCCTGTTTGGCTATGTGACGGGAAGTGAATGAATTAGAAAGGGTGAAGACACCTCACAAATGTTGTCACTATCAGGGGTGCAGACATCCCCAAAAAAATGAGCAGATAATACTTATTTGCAACTTAATAATTTGCAACTAATTCCTACATATTAGCAACGCTGTATCCTGGCCTATTGGCATGGTTTTATTTTCTTAGGGCTCTCAATAAAACTCTATGAAATTTGTGCTTAAACTAGAACCAGGGGCGGACTGACAACTCATGGGGCCCCTGGGCAATAGAAGATTATGGGGCCCCTCTGGCTTACAGATGACCACCACGCCAGGAGGTAGTGCAGAGGCGGGCAGCTAAAATCTTGGGATATTCACATTAAAAGCATGTCATTTTCGGACATATCAGGGACAGATCTAAAAAAAACACAGATTTTTACATACTGTCCCTGGTTTTACTGAGCCTGGCAACCCGGATGGGGCCCCCTAGTGGCATGGGGCCCTCGGGCAGTGCCCGAGTGACTCAATGGTCAGTCCGCCCCTGACAAGAACTATAATCAACAAGTTTTATTTTCTTTAATTTTGGATAGAGTGAGGGAGGGTTATAGGCCCTGTCAGTTTATTTTGTATTATCTGTGTCCAATTGGGGAGATTTGCCTTCACTTCCTGCCCCATAGCCAAACAGGAAGTGAGAGAAAAACTATGCAAATTAACCACTTCCCGCCCAGCCTATGGCCGATTTACGTCCGGGAAGTGGTTACACAATCCTGACAGGACGTCCTGCAGGATTTCATGCCGCGCGCGCCTGTGGGGGCACGCAGCGCGGCGATCGGTGATGCGGGGTGTCAGTCTGACACCCTGCATCTCCGATCTCGGTAAAGAGTCTCTCACGGAGACTCTTTACCACGTGATCAGCCGTGTCCAATCACGGCTGATCACGATGTAAACAGGAAGAGCCATCAATGGCTCTTCCTCACTCGCGTCTGACAGACGCGAGTATAGGAGAGCCGATCGGCGGCTCTCCTGACAGGGGGCGTTCGCGCCGATTGTTTATCAGCGCAGCCCCCCCTCGGATCACTACACTGGACCACCAGGGATGCCCACCCTGGACCACCAGGGTGTGCAAAAAAAAAACAAAATATATAAAAAAAAAAGCATTAAAAAAAAAGAAAAAAAGATGCCAATCAGTGCCCACAAATGGGCACTGACTGGCAACCTGGGAAAATCAGTGCCACCCCACAGTGTCCATCAGTGCCACCCCACAGTGTCCATCAGTGCCACCCCACAGTGCCCATCCATGCACAGTGCCCACCTATCAGTGCCCACCTGTGCCACCCATAAGTATCCATCAGTGCCACCCATAAGTGCCGCCCATAAGTATCCATCAGTGCCACCCATAAGTGCCGCCCATGAGTGCCCATCTGTGCCGCCCATGAGTGCCCATCAGTGCCGCCTATGAGTGCCCATCAGTGCCGCATAGCAGCGCCGCCAATCAATGCCACCTCATCTGTGCCCGTCAGTACTACCTCATCGATGTCCATCAGTGCCATCTCATCGGTGCCCATCAGTGCCGCCATATCAGTGCCCGTAATTGAAAGAGAAAAACTTATTTACAAAAAAATTAACCTAAAAAAATAAAAACGTTTTTTGGTTTAAAAATTTGCAGTCTTTTTTTAGTTGTTGCGCAAAAAAAAAACGCAGAGGTGATCAAATAACAACAAAAGAAAGCTCTATTTGTGGGGGAAAAAGGACGCCAATTTTGTTTGGATACAGTGTTGTATGACCGCGCAATTGCCATTCAAAGTGCGACAGTGTTGAAAGCTGAAAATTGGCTTGGGCGGGAAGGTGCGTAAGTGCCTGGTATGGAAGTGGTTAAGGGAATCCAGTGCCCCCCCAGAACTAGTGTGTGGGTCCCCTGAAAATTACTGGGCGGGT
Organism: Rana temporaria; assembly: GCF_905171775.1. NCBI lineage: Eukaryota > Metazoa > Chordata > Amphibia > Anura > Ranidae > Rana > Rana temporaria. The sequence goes on from NC_053492.1 coordinate 326,191,151, forward strand.
CATACAAAAACAGGGTGTGGCTTTGACAGGAAGGGGTGGGTCATTTTTCTATTAGGAGGTGCAGATATGTAGTCAGGCCTAGGGCAGAACAAAACCTAAATATACTACTGCATATTAGGGCTTATTTAGACCTGATCCGATTTACAGCGTGTTTTTATATTGTGGGAGGAAACCCACGCAGGCACAGGGAGAACATGCAAACTCTATGCAGATGCTGTCACGGGCGGGATTCGAACCAACGACTCTTTTGCTGCTAGGTCAAAGTGCTATACACTACACCACTGTGCTGAACGAACATGATTGCAGCTGAAAGCATGAGAACTTTTATTTATTTTTTCAATACCATGCTTTCCAGCCTTATTGACCCCGCCTCTCTCCATAAAGAGGACCTGTCACACACTAGTCCTATTACAAGGGATGTTTACATTCCTTGTAATAGGAAGAAAAGTGATCCAAAATCAAAAAAAGTGTCAAAAAAGTGCAAGAATAAAAATATGAGGTAAAAAAAATAAACAAATAAAATAACGCCCCTGTCCCTAGAAGCTCGCACTCAGAAGCAAATATGCATGTAAGTCCCGCCCACATATGTAAACACCATTCAAACCACACATGTGAGGTATTGACGCGTGCGTTAGAGCGAGAGCAATAATTCTAGCCCTAGACCTCCTCTGTAACTCTGAACTGGTCACCTGTAAAAAAAAAAACAAGCATCGCCTATGGATATTTTTATGTCCCGAAGTTTGGCGCCATTCCATGAGTGTGTACAATATTAAAGCGTGACAAGTTAGGTATCTATTTACTCGGTGTAACATCATCTTTAACATTATCCATAAAAATTGGGCTAACTTTACTTTTTTTTTTTTTTTAATTCATGAACCGTGTTTTTTTTTTGGGCCAAAAAAAAGGCGTTTGAAAAATTATTGCGCAAATACCGTTGGAAATCAAATAAAAAATGACCGCTAACTTTATTCCCTAGGGTGTCTGCTAAAAAATTATATATAATGTTTGGGGGTCCTGATTAATTTCCCAGGAACAAAATCTAATTTTTACATGAAGGAGAGAAGTGCCAGAATAGGCGCGGTATGGAAGTGGTTAAAGTGAAATAATAAAAGTGAAATATTCCTTTAAATTTCATACAGGGGGGGAGGGGGGTACACGCATGTTTCCCGTGCTTAGAACTGTCCCTGTACAAGATGTCATTTCTGAAGTGAAACAAAAAAAAGGAAGTTTAAAGTACTCATGGCTATAAACAATACAGTCATTGCTCATTTAAAAAAAAAAAAAAAAAAAAAAAAGGGGGTCCCTCCAAATTAAATTACCAGGCCCTTCAGGTCTGGAATGGATATTAAGGGGAACCCCGCCGTAAAAACCCCCCCAAAAAATGGCGTGGGGTCCCCCCAAATATCCATACCAGACCCTTCAGGTCTGGTGTGGATTTTAAGGGGAACTCCACCCCAAATTGAAAAAAAAATGGCGTGGAGTCCCCCTAAAAATCCACACCAGACCCTTATCCGAGCACGTTGACCTGGCCAGCCGCAGAAAAGAGGGGGGGACAGAGTGCGGCCCCCCCCCCCCTCTCCTGAACCGCACCAGGCCACATGCCCTCAACATGGGGAGGATGTCCCCATGTTGATGGGGACAAGGGCCTCATCCCCACAACCCTTGCACGGTGGTTGTGGGGGTCTGCGGGCGGGGGGCTTATCAGAATCTGGAAGACCCCTTTAACAAAGGGGACCCCCAGATCCTGCCCCCCCCCTATGTGAAATGGTAATGGGGTACATTGTACCTCTACCATTTCACCCCAAAAAAATGTCAAAGTGTTAAAAATGACAGTAGCCGGTTTTTGACAAATCTTTTAATAAAATCTTATTTTCTTCTTTCCTTCGGGTTTCTTCCGCTGCTTCTTTCTTGGGTCTTCTCGTCCACATCTTGCCCGACGTTTTCTTCTATCTTCTCCGTCCGTCCGCCAGCCTCCTCGTCCGCATCTTGTGTCTTCTCCGGTCTTCTTCTCGGTCCGCCAGCCTTCTCGTCCCCGGACCCAGCGTTTGAATTTGATTTGGCCGCCGTGTTCCCGCTCCTGGGACCCGCCCCCCTCTGACGCCACAAGTAAACTCATATGAAAGTCCGCGTGTGGCATACGTGCGTCAGAGGGGGGCGGGGTCACATGAGTGTGACACGGCGGGAACTTCTTCTCCGGGCGGCGCGATTGAAATTGAATTCCCCCGCTGTGTGACGCTCTGTGACCCCGCCCCCCTCTGACGCACATGACCTTCTAAGGAGTTTACTTGTGGCGTCAGAGGGGGGCGGGTCCCAGGAGCGGGAACACGGCGGCCAAATCAAATTCAAACGCTGGGTCCGGGGACGAGAAGGCTGGCGGACCGAGAAGAAGACCGGAGAAGACACAAGATGCGGACGAGGAGGCTGGCGGACGGACGGAGAAGAAGACAGGACAAGACAACGGGCAAGATGCGGGACCAGAAGGCTGAAGGACGGACGGAGAAGATAGAAGAACACGTCGGGCAAGATGTGGACGAGAAGACCCAAGAAAGAAGCAGCGGAAGAAACCCGAAGGAAAGAAGAAAAGAAGATTTTATTAAAAGATTTGTCAAAAACCGGCTACTGTCATTTTTAACACTTTAACATTTTTTTTGGGGTGAAATGGTAGAGGTACAATGTACCCCATTACCATTTCACATAGGGGGGGGGCCAGGATCTGGGGGTCCCCTTTGTTAAAGGGGTCTTCCAGATTCTGATAAGCCCCCCGCCCGCAGACCCCCACAACCACCGGGCAAGGGTTGTGGGGATGAGGCCCTTGTCCCCATCAACATGGGGACATCCTCCCCATGTTGAGGGCATGTGGCCTGGTGCGGTTCAGGAGAGGGGGGGGCCACACTCTGTCCCCCCCTCTTTTCTGCGGCCGGCCAGGTCAACGTGCTCGGATAAGGGTCTGGTGTGGATTTTTAGGGGGACTCCACGCCATTTTTTTTCTCAATTTGGGGTGGAGTTCCCCTTAAAATCCACACCAGACCTGAAGGGCCTGGAACGGATATTTGCCGGGAACCGCACGTCTTTTTTTTTTTTGGTTTTTACGGCGGGGTTCCCCTTAATATCCATTCCAGACCTGAAGGGCCTGGTAATTTAATTTGGGGGAACCCCTACACATTTTTTTTGTTTGTTTTATGAATGAATCCCTTTAGAATTGTCAGAGCCGACAATTCATTATAGCCGCGTGTGAATTTTTAAATGACTTTTTTCCTTCTGAATGTCACTTTGTGCAGGGGGAGTTCTAAGTGCGGGAAAAATGCGCTATTTCACATGCTGACATTACACCCCCCCTAGGTACGAAATTTAAAGGAATATTTCACTTTTATTGTTTCACTTTAAGAATTATTAATTTCACTGCTCCTGAAAAAACGGCCGTTTTAAAAAATGAAAAAAAGCATTGATACATGTTCCCTGGGACAGGACTGAGGTCCCCAAACACTTTTTAGGACAAAACTTGCAGATTAGCCTTTAAAATGAACACTTTTGATTTCTCCCATAGACTTCTATAGGGAGTTTGGCGCGGCTTTACATATTAGTTTCAATGCGCCGGCTGCTACGCTGGTTCATGCGCCCAATTAAGCCTCCACCCGGAGTACTAATTAACGCATGAACCAGCGCAGCGCACAGAGCATAGTAAATCAGGCCCAGGGGGACACTGATTGGAAGGGGGTCTGCTGTGCTGGGGGAGAGGTTTATGGGAATGCTGGAGGAGTATTTAAACTAGACTTGAGGGGGGAGGGTGAACTAGAATTACATCAGGCACACAGGTCAGTTAGGTGTCAGACATTAATGGAGAGTGGAATGGGGATAGATGGGGGAGGGCTATGGTAGGTGAAAAGAAAGTTCCCATGTTGCAAAAAGCCATTGGAAATTATAGTGCCATTTGTACTACTAAAAATTATATGAAAAACACCAGAGAAAAATGTAACAATACATTTAAGTGTTTGTTCACCAATGCCAGAAGTCTGCCAAGCAAAACAGATGAGTTGGAAGCTCTGGTGCATGAGGAGAGCTATGATGTAATCGGTATTTCTGAAACTTGGCTTCAATCCTCAGATGACTGGGCTATTAATATTCCTGGCTATGCTCTCTTTCGGAAAGACAGGGTAAAAAGGAAAGGTGGAGGGGTCTGTCTCTATGTGAGAAGTGACCTCAAAGCAAGCGTGAAAGAGGACCTGGTTGATGGAGAGTGTGATGATGCTGAAGAATTATGGGTGGAACTGCATACAGATGTGCGTAGTTCAAAGTTAATCATTGGAGTTTGTTATAGACCACCCAATGTCCTCCTTGCACAGATGGAGATGGCTGTAAGGGCTGGGACGGTGATAATAATGGGGGATTTTAACTACCCATAAATTGACTGGAATAATGGCACTGCTGGGACAGTTAAAGGACAAAAATTTAAAAACCTATTGCAGGAAAATTTTATGGTCCAGTTTATTGAGGCCCCAACTAGGAACGATGCTCTGTTGGACCTGGTAATCTCAAACCATGCAGAGCTTATTACTAATGTTCAGATAAAGGAACACCTGGGTAGCAGTGATCATAACATGACTTCATTTAATGTTAACTAAGACCAACATGCTTAGTGACTTAAGGCCTGTACACACGGTCGGACTTTTTGCCAACAGACTTCAAAATGAGCAAGTTTGCCAATAAAAGACTTAAGACTCAAGCAGCAATATCTTATACCAACCAGTTTACCAACCACTGTCCAAAGTGGGCTACATTACCAAAAAGTCAGGTTACCACCCAGCCACCGTGGCCTAAAAAAAAAATCACTCTTTACAATCCAGCATTAAAAATGCCCTTACAAATAACTGAAAAAATGTACCAAAAACATACCTCCCAAATTTCTGAAATTATAAAGAGGTACACCCTTCTGCACAGTAAGTAGCAAAAGACATGTCAAAGGATCTAATATGCAGAAAATAATTGGCTAAACAACACATGTTTTTTACCTCTACTTTTCCTTTATAATGATTTTTTAAAATAACACATGTAGAGGCTGGATAAAAACAATAGTGCAACATAACACTTTTGGCAGTAAAATATTACATTTTGTATAATCTTGTACATATCGGACTAAAAAGAGGGACAACTGAAGCTGCATGAGGGACAGAGGGATTTGCTCCCAAAGAACACTATGGACACTATGCCAAATACTGCTAGACCTCTGATGAAACTCCCCAGATCACAATAGGGAGGAATTAAGTCACTAATAATGAGTATACAGTAAATTAGCCGATCAATCAATTTTATGCTAACTGTACTCATGGTTCTCAGGACAGTTCCTGTTTTTTTTTTTAGAAGATCTAAGATTTTAAATCCCTTCCAGGTGAACATGAAGGATATCACAGCTCACACTTGCAAATAGGGAATAGGATCAGCCAACTAACCAGACTTGCGTAATAAAAGCAAAGAGCAGGATGCACATAAAGAGCAGGGTGCCCACCTACATCCTGATTCACTCCCTATGTAGCAGCTGCATATCCTGTACCATAAACATTTTTTAAGAACAGATTTAAATTATGATTCTGTTAAAGGAGAGCCATTCGCATGTGACAAAAAAAATGGAATGCCTTGCAAATAGCTGAAATTGCTGAATCAGCTCTATTGGGCAATGGGAATTGCCACTAACAGGCCACGTTTGCAAGATAACTGAAATACATCACAGGTGATATCATTTGCTGCTCATTGACTGCAACATTCTAGACTGCATTTCCCCAAGGTAATACATAAAACCTGCCATGTTAGTGGGCCCTGCAGGACAAGGTTGATGATCACTGTCCTAAGGCAATAGGACAATATAGGCAATAAATCATAACTGCCTATCCTTTCTTGCTAATCTAATTCTGCAAACACTTTTGTCCAGCAAGTTAACAACCTACCTCAACTAACCAGACTGAACTGATTCCATAGCAGTAGCAAAATTACATGACATGTTGAATGCAATTTGTGACCCAAGAGCAGCATATAAACATTGCTTTTAAAATCATTTTCAGGATGGTTGCTATGGAGGGTTGCTATGGTCTGGTAGCTATGGACTGGTTGCCATGGAGGGTTGCAATGGACTGGTTGCTATGGACTGGATGCAATGGAGGGTTGCTATGGACTGGTTGCTATGGACTGGTTGCTATGGACTATGGCAATGGAGGGTTGCTATGGACTGGTTGCTATGGACTGGATACAATGGAGGGTTGCTATGGACTGGTTGCTATGGACTTTTGCAATGGAGGGTTGCTATGGACTGGTTGCTATGGATTGGTTGTTATGAACTGGTTGCTATGGAGGGTTGCTATGGACTGGTTGCTATGAACTGGTTGATATGGACTGGTTGCTTTGGATGGTTGCTATGCACTGGTTGCTATGGACTGGTTGCTATAGAGGGTTGCTATGGACTGGTTGCTATGGAGGGTTGGTATGGACTGGTTGCTATGGATGGTTGCTATGGAGGGTTGCTATGGACTGGTTGCTATGGACTGGTGGCCTTGGACGGTTGCTATGGACTGGTTGCTATGGACGGTTGCTATGGACTGGTTCCTATGGACTGGTTGCAATGGAGGGTTGCTAAGGACTGGTTCCTATGGACTGGATGCATGAAGGGTTGCTATGGACTGGTTGCTATGGAGGGTTGATATGGACTGGTTGCTATGGACTGGTTGCTTTGGCCGGTTGCTATGGACGGTTGCTATGGACTGGTTCCTATGGACTGGTTGCAATGGAGGGTTGCTAAGGACTGGTTCCTATGGACTGGATGCATGAAGGGTTGCTATGGACTGGTTGCTATGGAGGGTTGCTATGGACTATGGCAATGGAGGGTTGCTATGGACTGGTTGCTATGGACTGGATACAATGGAGGGTTGCTATGGACTGGTTGCTATGGACTTTTGCAATGGAGGGTTGCTATGGACTGGTTGCTATGGATTGGTTGTTATGAACTGGTTGCTATGGAGGGTTGCTATGGACTGGTTGCTATGAACTGGTTGATATGGACTGGTTGCTTTGGATGGTTGCTATGCACTGGTTGCTATGGACTGGTTGCTATAGAGGGTTGCTATGGACTGGTTGCTATGGAGGGTTGGTATGGACTGGTTGCTATGGATGGTTGCTATGGAGGGTTGCTATGGACTGGTTGCTATGGACTGGTGGCCTTGGACGGTTGCTATGGACTGGTTGCTATGGACGGTTGCTATGGACTGGTTCCTATGGACTGGTTGCAATGGAGGGTTGCTAAGGACTGGTTCCTATGGACTGGATGCATGAAGGGTTGCTATGGACTGGTTGCTATGGAGGGTTGATATGGACTGGTTGCTATGGACTGGTTGCTTTGGCCGGTTGCTATGGACTGGTTGCTATGGACTGGTTGCAATGGAGGGTTGCTAAGGACCCGGTTGCTATGGACTGGTTCCTATGGACTGGATGCAATGAAGGGTTGCTATGGACTGGTTGCTATGGACGATTGCTATGGAGGGTTGCTATGGACGGTTGCTATGGACTGGTTGCTATGTATTGGCTGCTATGGACTGGTTGCTATGGAGGGTTGCTATGGACTGGTTGCTATGGACTGGTTGCTATAGAGGGTTGCTATGGACTGGTTGCTATGGAGGGTTGGTATGGACTGGTTGCTATGTACAGTTGCTATGGAGGGTTGCTATGGACTGGTTGCTATGGACTGGTGGCCTTGGACGGTTGCTATGGACTGGTTGCTATGGACTGGTTGCAATGGAGGGTTGCTAAGGACTGGTTGCTATGGACTGGTTCCTATGGACTGGATGCAATGAAGGGTTGCTATGGACTGGTTGCTATGGACGATTGCTATGGAGGGTTGCTATGGACTGGTTGCTATGGACTGGTTGCTATGGACTATTGCAATGGAGGGTTGCTATGGACTGGTTGCTATGGACTGGATGCAATGGAGGGTTGCTATGGACTGGTTGCTATGGACTGTTGCAATGGACTGATTGCTATGGATGGTTGCTATGGACGGGTTGCTATGAACTGGTTGCTATGGAGGGTTGCTATGGACTGGTTGCTATGGAAGGTTGCAATGGATGGGTTGTTATGGACTGGTTGCTATGGACTGGTTGCTATGGACTGGTTGCTATGGACTGGTTGCCTTGGACGGTTGCTATGGACGGGTTGCTATGGACTGGTTGCTATGGATGGTTGCAATGAACTGGTTGCTATGGATGGTTGCAATGGAGGGTTGCTATGATTTATTATTTATTATTTATTTATTTTATTTTTTATTTTTTTATTATATATTATTTTTTTTATTTTTTATTATTGATTATTTATTTTTTTATTTAATATTTATTTATTTATTATTTATTTATTTATTATTTTTTTATATTTTATTATTTATTTATTATTTTATTTATTTATTTTTTATTTATTTATTTATTTATTATGTATTTATTATTATTTTTTTTTTTTTTATTATTTTTTTTTTTTTTTTTTTTTTTTTTATTTATTATTTATTTGTGGAAAAGTTTAGGCCGTGGCACCTTTATTGGGTTTAAAACTATTTTAATTATGAAATGAACTTTAACCTTTAATACCAAACAGAATCGCTGTTAACCATTGACAGACCAACATGCTTAGTCACTTAAGGCCTGTACACACGGTCTGACTTTTTGCCAACAGACTTCAAAATGAGCAAGTTTGCCAATAAAAGACTTAAGACTCAAGCAGCAATATCTTATACCAACCAGTTTACCAACCACTGTCCAAAGTGGGCTACATTACCAAAAAGTCAGGTTACCACCCGCCCACCGTGGCCTAAAAAAAAAATCACTCTTTACAATCCAGCATTAAAAATGCCCTTACAAATAACTGAAAAAATGTACCAAAAACATACCTCCCAAATTTCTGAAATTATAAAGAGGTACACCCTTCTGCACAGTAAGTAGCAAAAGACATGTCAAAGGATCTAATATGCAGAAAATAATTGGCTAAACAACACATGTTTTTTTACCTCTACTTTTCCTTTATAATGATTTTTTAAAATAACACATGTAGAGGCTGGATAAAAAAAATAGTGCAACATAACACTTTTGGCAGTAAAATATTACATTTTGTATAATCTCGTACATATCGGACTAAAAAGAGTGACAACTGAAGCTGCATGAGGGACAGAGGGATTTGCTCCCAAAGAACACGATGGACACTATGCCAAATACTGCTAGACCTCTGATGAAACTCCCCAGATCACAATAGGGAGGAATTAAGTCACTAATAATGAGTATACAGTAAATTAGCCGATCAATCAATTTTATGCTAACTGTACTCATGGTTCTCAGGACAGTTCCTGTTTTTTTTTTTTAGAAGATCTAAGATTTTAAATCCCTTCCAGGTGAACATGAAGGATATCACAGCTCACACTTGCAAATAGGGAATAGGATCAGCCAACTAACCAGACTTGCGTAATAAAAGCAAAGAGCAGGATGCACATAAAGAGCAGGGTGCCCACCTACATCCTGATTCACTCCCTATGTAGCAGCTGCATATCCTGTACCATAAACATTTTTTAAGAACAGATTTAAATTATGATTCTGTTAAAGGAGAGCCATTCGCATGTGACAAAAAAAATGGAATGCCTTGCAAATAGTTGAAATTGCTGAATCAGCTCTATTGGGCAATGGGAATTGCCACTAACAGGCCACGTTTGCAAGATAACTGAAATACATCACAGGTGATATCATTTGCTGCTCAGTGACTGCAGCATTCTAGACTGCATTTCCCCAAGGTAATACATAAAACCTGCCATGTTAGTGGGCCCTGCAGGACAAGGTTGATGACCACTGTCCTAAGGCAATAGGACAATATAGGCAATACATCATAACTGCCTATCCTTTCTTGCTAATCTAATTCTGCAAACACTTTTGTCCAGCAAGTTAACAACCTACCTCAACTAACCAGACTGAACTGATTCCATAGCAGTAGCAAAATTACATGACATGTTGAATGCAATTTGTGACCCAAGAGCAGCATATAAACATTGCTTTTAAAATCATTTTCAGGATGGTTGCTATATGGAGGGTTGCTATGGTCTGGTAGCTATGGACTGGTTGCCATGGAGGGTTGCTATGGACTGGTTGCTATGGACTGGATGCAATGGAGGGTTGCTATGGACTGGTTGCTATGGACTGGTTGCTATGGACTATGGCAATGGAGGGTTGCTATGGACTGGTTGCTATGGACTGGATACAATGGAGGGTTGCTATGGACTGGTTGCTATGGACTTTTGCAATGGAGGGTTGCTATGGACTGGTTGCTATGGATTGGTTGTTATGAACTGGTTGCTATGGAGGGTTGCTATGGACTGGTTGCTATGAACTGGTTGATATGGACTGGTTGCTTTGGATGGTTGCTATGCACTGGTTGCTATGGACTGGTTGCTATAGAGGGTTGCTATGGACTGGTTGCTATGGAGGGTTGGTATGGACTGGTTGCTATGGATGGTTGCTATGGAGGGTTGCTATGGACTGGTTGCTATGGACTGGTGGCCTTGGACGGTTGCTATGGACTGGTTGCTATGGACGGTTGCTATGGACTGGTTCCTATGGACTGGTTGCTAAGGACTGGTTCCTATGGACTGGATGCATGAAGGGTTGCTATGGACTGGTTGCTATGGAGGGTTGATATGGACTGGTTGCTATGGACTGGTTGCTTTGGCCGGTTGCTATGGACTGGTTGCTATGGACGGTTGCTATGGACTGGTTGCTATGGACTGGTTGCAATGGAGGGTTGCTAAGGACCCGGTTGCTATGGACTGGTTCCTATGGACTGGATGCAATGAAGGGTGACTATGGACTGGTTGCTATGGACGATTTCTATGGAGGGTTGCTATGGACGGTTGCTATGGACTGGTTGCTATGTATTGGCTGCTATGGACTGGTTGCTATGGAGGGTTGCTATGGACTGGTTGCTATGGACTGGTTGCTATAGAGGGTTGCTATGGACTGGTTGCTATGGAGGGTTGGTATGGACTGGTTGCTATGGATGGTTGCTATGGAGGGTTGCTATGGACTGGTTGCTATGGACTGGTGGCCTTGGATGGTTGCTATGGACTGGTTGCTATGGACTGGTTGCTATGGACTGGTTGCAATGGAGGGTTGCTAAGGACTGGTTGCTATGGACTGGTTCCTATGGACTGGATGCAATGAAGGGTTGCTATGGACTGGTTGCTATGGACGATTTCTATGGAGGGTTGCTATGGACTGGTTGCTATGGACTGGTTGCTATGGACTATTGCAATGGAGGGTTGCTATGGACTGGTTGCTATGGACTGGATGCAATGGAGGGTTGCTATGGACTGGTTGCTATGGACTGTTGCAATGGACTGGTTGCTATGGATGGTTGCTATGGACGGGTTGCTATGAACTGGTTGCTATGGAGGGTTGCTATGGACTGGTTGCTATGGATGGTTGCAATGGATGGGTTGTTATGGACTGGTTGCTATGGACTGGTTGCCTTGGACGGTTGCTATGGACGGGTTGCTATGGATGGTTGCAATGAACTGGTTGCTATAGATGGTTGCAATGGAGGGTTGCTATGATTTATTATTTATTTATTTTATTATTATTTTTTTTATTATATATTATTTATTATTTTTTTTTTATTATTGATTATTTATTTCTTATTTAATATTTATTTATTATTATTATTTATTTATCATTTATTTATTTTTTTATTTAATATTTATTTATTTATTAATTTATTTATTTATTCTTTTTTTATATTTTATTATTATTATTATTTTTTTTAATTATTTTTTATTTATTTATTTATTTTTTATTTATTATTTATTTGTGGAAAAGATTAGGCCGCGGCACCTTTATTGGGTTTAAAACTATTTTAATTATGAAATGAACTTTAACCTTTAATACCAAACAGAATCGCTGTTAACCATTGACAGACCAACATGCTTAGTCACTTAAGGCCTGTACACACGGTCTGACTTTTTGCCAACAGACTTCAAAATGAGCAAGTTTGCCAATAAAAGACTTAAGACTCAAGCAGCAATATCTTATACCAACCAGTTTACCAACCACTGTCCAAAGTGGGCTACATTACCAAAAAGTCAGGTTACCACCCGGCCACCGTGGCCTAAAAAAAAATCACTCTTTACAATCCAGCATTAAAAATGCCCTTACAAATAACTGAAAAAATGTACCAAAAACATACCTCCCAAATTTCTGAAATTATAAAGAGGTACACCCTTCTGCACAGTAAGTAGCAAAAGACATGTCAAAGGATCTAATATGCAGAAAATAATTGGCTAAACAACACTTGTTTTTTACCTCTACTTTTCCTTTATAATGATTTTTTAAAATAACACATGTAGAGGCTGGATAAAAAAAATAGTGCAACATAACACTTTTGGCAGTAAAATATTACATTTTGTATAATCTCGTACATATCGGACTAAAAAGAGGGACAACTGAAGCTGCATGAGGGACAGAGGGATTTGCTCCCAAAGAACACTATGGACACTATGCCAAATACTGCTAGACCTC